>NW_004457313.1:940329-985440 GCF_000313135.1 Acanthamoeba castellanii str. Neff | reverse complement strand
TCAGGCCACCCTCAACCCCGAGAACACTGTGTTCGACGTCAAGCGTCTCATCGGCCGCAAGTTCGCCGACGAGGAGGTGCAGGCCGACGCCAAGCTTCTGCCGTACAAGGTCATCAACAGGAACGGTGTGCCCTACATCGGGGTTGAGTTCAAGCGCGAGGCCATGGAATTCGCGCCGGAGGAGCTGTCGGCCATGGTCCTGGGCAAGATGAAGGAGATCGCCGAGGCGTACCTGGGCCAGCCGGTCAAGAACGCGGTCATCACGGTACCGGCGTACTTCAGAGACGCGCAGCGCCGGGCCACCAGGGACGCCGGGGCCATCGCCGGCCTGAACGTGGTGCGCGTCGTCAACGAGCCCACCGCCGCGGCCATCGCCTATGGGCTCAATGAGGTGACGGGTGAGAAGACGGTTCTCGTCTACGATCTGGGCGGCGGCACGTTCGACGTCTCACTCCTCGAGGTACTCTACCCCCCCCCAAGAAGATGTGTTTACACATCTAATTGTAAACACACATTTTAAAGATGAAAAAACTAACCTAGCACTTGATTGGTGGTCAGATCGATGATGGTGTGTTCGAAGTGGTTGCGACGAGCGGTGACACGCACCTCGGCGGAGAGGACTTCGACCAGCGCGTGATGCAGTTCATGCTCCAGCAGTTCAGGAAGAAGACCGGGCTGGACGCCAGCGGCGACAAGCGCGCCGTCCAGAAGTTGCGGCGGGAGGCCGAGAGCGCCAAGCGATCGCTCTCCTCGCTCAAGGAGACCGTGATCGAGATCGAGAACTTCTTCGAGGGCCAGGACCTCAGGGAGAGGCTCACCCGCGCCAAGTTCGAGGACCTCAACTTGGACCTCTTCAAGAAGACGCTCAAGCCCGTTCACGACGTGATGCAGCAGTCCGGCCTCAAGAAGACCGACATCGACGAGATCCTGCTCGTGGCGGTTCGACCCGCATCCCCAAGGTGCAGGAGCTCATCAAGAACTTCTTCGACGGCAAGGAGCCCAACCGCGGCATCAACCCAGACGAAGCTGTGGCCTACGGAGCCGCGGTCCAGGCCGCCGCCATGACGGCGCAGACCAGCAACGACGACGACGACGACTACCAACAGCTCAAGGGCTTCGTGACCATCACCTCCACGCCGCTCACGCTGGGCATCGAGACCGTCGGGGGCGTGATGACCAGCGTCATCGAGAGGAACACCCTCATCCCGACCAAGAAGACCCAGACCTTCACCACCTACCAGGACCAGCAGGAGGCCGTCACCATCCAGGTCTACGAGGGCGAGCGCGCCATGACCAAGGACAACAACCTGCTGGGTCGGTTCGACCTCCAGGGCATCCCACCCGAGCCCCGCGGCGTGCCGCAGATCGAGGTCACCTTCGACGTCGACGTCAACGGCATCCTCCACGTCACCGCCGAGGAAAAGGCCGGCGGCTCGCGCAAGTCGATCACCATCACATCGGACTCGGGCCGCCTGAGCCAAGCGGAGATTGATCGCATGGTGGAAGAGGCGCGCCAACGCGAAGACGATGACCGGCTCGTTCGTGACCGAGTCCAAGCCCGGAACGGACTCGAGAGCTACATCTACCAGGTTCGCAACTTCGTGCAGAGAGAGGAGACAACGGCAGCGCTCGAGGCCCAGGACAGGCAGGAGCTTGAGGAGGTGATCAGGGACTCGCTCGAGTGGCTGGACGACCACCCGGAAGCCGACAGGGGCGACTACGAGGAGAAGAGGCAGGAGGTCGAGCAGGTTCTAGGTCCTATTCTGGCCCGAGTGCACAACGCCAATGGCAACAGGGCTGACACAGACTACGTGGCCGACGAGCTGTGAACAAGTGTTTGCCGGCACTGTGGTGGTGAAGGTGGAGTTTATGCAAAAGCACAACAAAAGAACGAACGCATGGATTAAAAGAACGACGGAGCTAGACGAAGAGAGAAGACGAAGGGCTGGCCTCGAGGTCGGGTCTAATCTCTTATGCGCAGGTGATGTTGGACAGCTGGGCCGACGGTACCGCCTGCGAAGGGGACGAAGTCTGCACCACTATTCCGGCGCCCTGGCTGGCGCCCACCTGGAGAGGGCCGTAGTTGAATGCCACGTTGAAGACGTTGCTGTTGCCCTGTCTGTTGAGCTCCCACGACTGGCTGATGCTCGAACCGGCCACCGGCAGGCCGAAGGTGATCACACCGCCGTTGACCGGTCGCTCGCCGTTGTTGGTGATGAGAATGTCAAAGATCTGGAAGAACTGGTTGGGTCCTGAGCTCCAGTTGCCACCGGCCGCGGCCGACCTGGGCACGATGCTGGCGACCACAGCGCTGCACCCAGTGCCCGGCGGCACCGACGGCCTCGGGGTCGACACGATCGGATCACAGCTAACCGACACCAGAGTGGTCACCGGAGCCACCTGAGGCCCGGCCGAGATCGGCGAGCGGACGACAAAACCGGAGTTGAGCGTGGAGCCCACTTCGATGTTGCCTCCCGGGTTGACCACGTTCCAGAGGTTCGAGGTGGAGCTCTGCCGCTGGAGGTTCCAGAACTGGGTGATCATTTGGTCCTGGCTCGAGGCCAGGTTGATGCTGACGACGGCCGCGGTGACGGGGCGAGAACCCTCGTTGACGATGGGGAGGTCGTAGATCTGGAACCGGAAGTCGCCCTCGGTCCACGAGCCTCCAGGGCGAGTGAGCTGCGGCACGGACAGTTGGCAGGTCTGAGCGGCTGCAAGGCAGAAGAGAGCCGCGAAGCACGCCAAGAGGGTAGGTAGTTGACGCATCATGGTGCTGGAGATGAATGTAGCAAGTCGTGTAGGAGCTGAGGTGATTGTTGCTTGTTGGTGAAGAAAGAAAGGACAGGTTATTTATACTAATGCCAGGAAGTAAACACCCCCAGGCGTTCCTTTGAACGATACCAAAAGCACGCCCATTGCCATGTTGTTGATGAAGGCTATGGAGTGGATGTCAATCACTCCTAACATAGTATGCCATCGCTGTAAATTGCTGCATGGCGCACTAATGTAGCTAAGGCATCTGCCGTGAGACCAGCAATGGGCTCAGGCACAGGACACAGGCAAAACATGCGCCTTGTCTCAGGTTGACAGACAGACCATATTGAGTACCGCCAGCACCTTGTGCCCCCAGCGCAATCCGGCTGGTTGGTTTGAGCCCAGGGCTTTGGGTTCGAGCCCAGCCCCTCACACGAAAACGAAAATGAAAAAAGATAAAATAAAAAGCGAAAGGCACCAACTTCTTTTCAAGGAACGTCGTCTCTGGCGCAAACACACACAAGGCAACATGTCCGATTCGGATGATGATGAAGATTTTCGTCCAGGCACGTCTCTTTTAAACACGCGTGTGCAAAGCCTTTGATTGACTGCGGTTTTGTTCAATCTTCAAATCCACTTACATCAATTGTGTTCATTGCGCTGCAGAAGAGGAAGAAGAGAACGAGGATGGGCGTGCAAACAAAATCGATGCAGATGAGGCAGAACGGCAACGGAAAGCGGAGGAGGAGGAGCGAAAGACAGCAGAGGAGGAGCGACAAAAGAAGGTCAGCGATCTGTGGGCGCGGATGAAGAGTAAGCGAGCTGCAACCACTGCATCTCCTTCTGCCCCCACTCCCTCCACCAGTCAAGTCCTTGCCACTTCTTCTTTGCCAGGTGCGTTGGATCCTTCTCTTGTTCCAACATTGCTGCTCTAATCTTCGCGCCATCTGCACCCGCAGTTGCAGCTCTCGCAAGCGCCACAGCGCCACCAGATCTTCCAACACAGATTGAAACGTCAAATGGCGACACAGCGCCCAAGAGGAAACGGTGCGTGCATGCCTCGACTCTTTCATGTGTGCCTCTGAGCTGCGAAGCTGCTGTGCCTGACCGACCACGTACGAATCCATTAGGGAGGAAGAAGCAACACCACCACGACCAGCCACCATCGGCAGCACATCAGTGCCAGCCGCGGCCGCTGTTGCAACCGTGGCCGCTGCTGCGGCTGACGTCAGCCCGACGGCCGTCGCCTCACCCTCACCACTCAAGCGGTACTTGTCTTCGGGCGATGCAGCAGGAAAGATTGGCGCCAAAATGATCGGGTGGGACTGAAGCGCTCACTTCGTCTTGTTGTTGGTTGATTTGCGGCGCAGGCCACGCACGGGGCTGGGCTCGCTGGTGGCGACACTGACCGGGAAGGGCAAGAAGGCCTCGGTGTTGGACAAGTCCAAGGAGGACTGGGACAAGTTCAAGGAGACCGACGGCAAGGAGTTCGTGCATGACATGGAGCAGGCCAAGAAGGACGGGTGCGCCTTTCTCGAGGCCTGTCTCTCTTGTCTCATCGTGGTCAGGTCACCAACACTCCTTTCCTTCATCCCGTCAGGTATCTGGGTAGAGTGGAGTTCCTGGCGCGGGCCGACGTGAAGCAGTTCGAGAGGGAGCGCGACCTCCGAGCCAAGCGAAGGAATCCCCTGCTCAAGCGAACCGACGAGTGAGCGCAAACGCAACAAAGACACAACCAACCAAAACCAAACATTTAAATAAATGTAGGCCAATGGGCAGCACATCAGTGTGCGGAATGTGTGGCAGCCGTCTACGGTTGGGGCACGGTCGAGGAGTTTTGGCTGACGTTCTTCTTCTTCGAGCAAGGTGCCTCTCCTCTCCACACTCGTTGCGGTGTGCAATAACAACGAAGTACATGTATGCACTGATATCTTATATAAAAGATCGAAAGCGAGAGCACAACTGATTGATCTTTCTTTTTCAACAGTTATCCACGACTATCGCCAGCGGCTGACGTGTGTTGCGGACTCTGCTTTAGGTTTGTTGGTGGGAGACGGCGGGCAGACACGAACGGACAAGACGAGAAGAGACGTTAACGAGGGAAAGAGATTGGATTACTTTAAATTCTTTTAATTCATCTGAGAGCTTGGAAGGACCTTCACCTCGCACACCCCGCCTCTCGACATGCTGCGGCACCCTCTTCATCAGCCACCACCACTTGGGCAACTGCAGCAGCCTCCACCACCATCAACGCATCAGCCCCGAAGGAAGAGGCGACGCGCATGTGTGGCCTGCAAGGCGGCCCACGCGGCCTGCGATCGAGGCATGCCCTGCAATCGATGCGCCAATTTGGGCAAGGCCGCCGAGTGTAGAGAGTCCGTGCCGCTCTCCACCCTCAACTCTTCCGCCTCCTCTTCCCCTTCCACCCAAGCCTCTTCTTCCTCTACGTCATCTTCATCTTCCTCTACTTCGTCATCTTCTTCATCTCCCTCCTCCTCCTCTTCTGCCTACCAACCCCTGCACAAGCGACAGAAGGTCGCGCCCGCCTTCATCTCGCCTGCACCCGGGCCTGGAGGCACTCCTGCGCCCTTCCTTCTCGCCAGCCACGCCCCTCTCGCCGCCGCCGCCGCCGCCGCCGTCAACAGCAACGGCGTACCCTTCGTCCCCGCCGCCCACCGTACCCCCGCCCCTCCCTATTTATATTTCTTATTCATGTTTGTTTTTTTATTTGAAACCTATTTATCCATATAAATGCTAATAAATACCAAGTAATTGATCATTTAATGATAATCAGCTCCTGCTGACGCGAAAGCCTTCGTGTCGTGTCGTGTGTGCAGTGGCCGGCTTTCCGCCTGGCGCGTTCTTGCGACCGCTGCCGCTGGCTTCGTTCTTCGCAGCTTCGCCCGGGGGAGGAGCGCTGCCGGCGCCGCCGACTCCGGGCCAGGCGGCCGCAGCGGCGTGGATGGCCGCCGAGGACCGGCAGAGCGGGCGGGAGAAGGAGAAGCAGGAAACGCAGGAGATGGAGCGCGAGCGCGAGCGTGCGCAGAGGGCGCAGCAGCGGGAGAAGGAGCAGCGGGAGCGCGACACAGAGCAGAAGGAGCATCGGCTGTTGGAGAAGCAGCTCGAGCGCGAACGACATATGAACGAGCTGGTGGTGAACCTCCTCAACGAAATCAAACTCCTCAAGACAACCACGCGACAGCTGCGAGGCGAATCAGGTGTGTATTGCGTGCCGTGTCGGCGGTGGTGCGTGTGCGATCGCAAGTTCGCGAGTTCTTAACGGCGTGTGTGCTGAGTGCAGAGCACCTGCGGAAGCAGATCGCCTCGCTGCAGGTGGAGCGAAAGAATTCGCCGCCCAGCGAGCAGATGGAGCCCTCCTTCGATCGCCCGCTTCTCATCTCCTCCAATTCCGCCGCCAGCTGGATCCCCTACTCCAATCCCTCCCAGCCACACACCATGCCTCCAGGTCAGTCCCGTGCGCCATTGCGTGTGCGCGTGTGCGTGTGCGTGTGCGTGTGCGTTTTTATAAAAGCTGACACCAAGTGCTTGGGTGCAGTAATCAGCAGCGTCTTTCCGCCCATGTCGGAAGCCAACATCGCCTTCGTGGTGGATGACGACAACAAACCCTTCTGTCTCATCAAGCGACAGCCGCTGGCGGACGATCGGGTGGCGATCATACATTCGATGAATGCTGCCTGGACCAAAGTGCTCCTGTACACCTCGGTACTCGCACCACCGCACACGTACACGCACCACCTCGAGACCCTGGAGCTGACTGTGTGTGTCGTGTCTGCCACCCCACGTCCCAACGCAGGAGGAACTCACGGGGCAGAGCATAAGAAAGGTGGTCGAGGACGCCAGCCTGCGCGAGTCCCGAAACCGCATCAACTCCTTCCACGCCCAGCAGGTCCGTCCAACGCCTCCGCTTGCCCCTGCCCCCCCCTCGCTCCCCCAACAGACTTGCCCCTCACACAAGGTGAACTGGTGAATGCTGTACGTGCAGGCGTCTGCGGTCAGCAAGGGGCGCAGCTGCTCTCCATGCCTCCACCTCCAGCCTCGCTTCATCCGAAAAGACGGTAGACCCCCTCCCCCCCGCGTGTCGTGCTGTGCCGTGTGAGTCGTGAGTCGTGTGCGATGGCGCGTTCTCACATTGCGGTGACGGCGCGCAAAGGCACGACGTTCGATGCGTTGGTGCGACAGCAGTTTTTCTATGACGCGGTCACCCGAGAGCCGCTTTGGTCGCTCCTGTGCATCGACGGCGTTCGCGACTCGGAGAGAGAGCAGCACCAAAAGTTCTCGCCGTGCTCGTCGCCCGATCCGCTCATGCAACGCGGCAGCCCGCAGGCGCGGCCCGCCGGCCCGTATCCCCACAAACCCAGCCCGCCCTCATCGGTCTCGAACGGATTCGGCCGAGCCGGCAGCAGTCGAGGCAGCGCCGACAATGACGACCGAGACGAAGAAGCAGCGAAAGACAACACCGCCCGCTCGTCTTCGTCATCGTCGCCATCGCCATCGTCGACGACGACAGGTGGAGGCGACGCGGCGGAGCGACACATGTACAGCAGAGATAGAGCGGAGCCGGACAGCCAGCAGGGCGGCGACGCCGACTGGATGACCGCGACACGAATGCGAGCCGACGACGCACAACGTAGAGGAGGCGGTGGTGGTGGAGGAGGTGGTCAGCACGTCATCACGAACCAGGCGAGCGACAAAGGCAACAGCGACGGCGACGGCCGGATGATGGGGTGGGGCAGCAGCATGATCACGGACCCGCGACAGGGAGAAGGCCGGGAGGCTGGTGGAACGAGTCAGTCACAGCAGCAGCAGCAGCAGCAGCAGCAGCGACGAGTCCCGCCACCGCTCTCCCCGGCCACGCTCGATCTGCTCAACTCGCTCAACAACATCCAGTCGTGGCCCTGACACTTCTCCGCTGCGGGCTTGTGCATACAACGTACATATAAGTGTTTCTTTGCTCCTTGGTAGCCTTTATTGAATGCGCTCTGTTACCTGGAAGCGTAGCATAGCAACTACCATTTACTGGTGGCTCAGGCCGGCGGCCTTCTCCCTGTCGAGGATCTCCTGGCCCAGCTTGAGGGCGGCGTTGGCGTCGGCGGGCCGCTCGATCTGGCGGCGGATCCAGAAGAGGTCGTTGTTGGGGTTGTTCCCGCGGGCCTTCTCGTCCTCCATGTGCTTCTCGTCGCCCTTGCTGAAGTACTCGCCCTTGGCCTGCCACTCCACCTGCGACACGTCGCTGCCCTTCACGTTCAGCCCGCTCTTGCCCACTAATGGCGGACCACATCGCAAGACTGGTCAGTTGTCACATCTTGCTACATGGAGCTTCATGTAGAAGAAGATGTTGATGGTGATGAAGGACGTGAAGGGGTACTCACCTCTGGTACGCTCGAGCTCGGAGAGGTCGCCTTCCTCAGCCTTGCGGCGCTCATCAAGGAGAGCCTCTCGGGTGAGCTGCGCGGTCTCTGTACCAGGCACCTTCTGGGCCGCCTCCTCCCAAGACTTTTCGTGCTTCTGGTGCGGCGGCCGCCCAGCCGTGTCGCTCTGCTTCGCCAGGCTCATCTCGTTGGTCTTCTCTTTCTTGTTCTGAGTTTGAGTTGTGCACACAAGGAGCCATGATTTGAATTGGGGGGGGGTCCATCAAGAGGCGCTGGTGGTGAATTGGGCGACGGTCGGTGGGAAGGTCGACCAAAGAGGGACCCACTTGGGACCTGCTGGCGCCCAGCCACGGTGCAAGTCCAGCAGGAAAGGCAGTCGAAAACTGCCACCCCATCAACTTCAATAAAGTTTACAGCCAATAGCAAAGGGCTCCTGATGCAGGCTATGTCCTGTTCATTGTGGAGAGGGTAAGGGTGAGGGATCGCAACTTATAAAATGCTATATATATCAAGCGTGTTTCAACGCCACTTCCCAGATTTTCCTTAACATTTGGTCAGCTTTACAATGTCAGTGTTTTTTTGGTCATCTCAAGGATGGGGTGGACAGGCAGGGGGTATGTGGTGGTGGTACTTATATTGCTGGCGGCGCTTGATTCAATGTCCCAAGGCTCTGTAGCCTCAGAACTTGATATTATTGATGGCCGGGTGGTGGCTGGTTTCATCAGCCCATATCGCCCCCTCCACCACCACGCAGGCCCTCAGCTACGCCAACACCATCCACCCCAACGGATCGTGGAGCCACATTGACTACCGCAGGGGCTGTGGGGTCAAGCGCGCCCTCTGGCCTGCTACAGAGCACCTCGATCGGGTGCTGGTCATGACCAAGGCCTGGGCCGCACCAGAATCGACCGCGCATCTCGACCCTGTGCTGCTGGCCAAGATCGTCATGGGGCTGGACTGGTGGCTCGTGCGTGACTACTCGGACGAGGGCTGCACCGACACCAACGACCCGTCTGATTGCTGTGGAATGACAGGAATGTGGCACCCCAACTGGTGGTGGAACATGGTGGGCGTGCCTCTGCGGATCGGCCCCACCTGCCTTCTCCTGCGCTCGGCCCGGCCCTCCGTACTCACCCCCACCCGCCGGGCCGGGTGCTCGGCCATCCTTCGCCGATCCGATTGGCGCGGCGCCACCGGGGCCAACACCCTGTGGCTGGCCCAGGGCGCGGTGTGGGACAGCCTTCTGCGCAACGACCAGACCAAGGTGGCTGCGGCCTACGGGGCCAGCGAGCGTGAGGCCCGCTACTCGCCCGGGTCAGAGGACGGCATCAAGCGCGACGGCAGCTTCCTCCAGCACTCAGGTGTGCTCTACACCGGCGGCTATGGGTATGTCCCAGATTGTTGCTATGCAACATACCAGTTGTTGCTGCTGACCATTTTAATGCTATTATCGCAACCAATCGCAAGCTCGGCCTTTGCGAGCGTGTACGTGGCCTTGTTCTCGGCTGCGGCGGGGACTTCGTTCGCACCGAGCGCTGTGGGGCAGGAGGTGTTCTCTAAACTGGTGCTCGACGGCCTGCGCTGGGCGGTGGTCCACTCGCCCCAGCGCCAAGTCAGCTTCTTCGATCCGTCGGTGACCGGCCGCGGCATCGCTCGCCGGTCGTCGGGAGCAGGGCTGGGCCTCGACTTCACCGCTCTGGCCAACCTCACCGTGGGCTGGGCTCGGCAGGCCGAGTTCGCCGACTTTGCGCGAATGTTCGAGTCGCGCGAGGGCTCAGGGCTCACCGGCAACCGCATCTACCCTGCGGCGGACTACATGGTGCATCGCCGCGCCGACTACGTGGTCAGCATCAAGGCCTTCTCAGAGCGCGTGGCCACCTCTGAGTGCATCAACGCCGAGAATCGGCGCGGGCTACACCTGAGCGACGGAGCCATGTTCGTGCATCGGTCGGGCAAAGAGTACTGTGGTGGCCCAGATCAAGCCGAAGACGCAGCTGTGTTTCCGCTGTGGGACTGGCACCACGTTCCTGGGACCACGGTCGACTGGGGCGTCGATCGGCTCGAGTGCTCCCAGGTGTACAGCAAGGGCCTGACCGGCTTCGTAGGCGGAGCGTCGGATGGAACCTACGGCGCCTTCGCCATGCGGTTCGTGTCGGCCTTCACGACCAACCTCTCGCTGAAGAAAGCCTGGTTCATGTTCGACGACGAGATCGTTGTGCTGGTGGCGGACATCACTTCGGCCGACCCCCGTGCCCCAGTGCACTCGGTACTGGACTCCAAGGTGTTGCATGGCAACGTCTACACCAGCGTCTTAGGCAACCAGGCGCCGCTGGACATTGGTGTGCAATCAACCACGTGGCCCTGGTGGTTGCATCACGACGGCGTTGGCTACGTGTTTCCCGGCAACGTGAACACCCTCGAGAGCGTGGCCCTGCACCTGGATCTGACCAAGCCGCGCACGGGCAACTGGTCCGCCATCGGCTCCGACGCCGGTACCTCGACCCTGCCCACCTTCACCGCCTGGCTCACGCACCAGCAGCCCCCCGTGGCCGGGGACTCGCTGGCCTATGTCCTGGTGCCATCGGTCTCGCTCGACGCGTTCGACCCGCGGCGAACCCTCGAGGCCGGGGAGGTAGTGTCCAATTCTGCTACTAGCCTGGTGGTCGTGCACCGCGGCCTGGGCCTGGCTGGAGTGGTGCTGTGGGCCGCCCGGCACAGGGTGAGGTTCGCTCTCGAAGCGGCCGAGTGGGAGCTGCAGGCGGACCACCCGTGCGTGCTGTTAGCACGCGAGGCCCAGGGCGGTAACGAGCTCCAGCTCACAGTGGCGGAGCCCACGCAACGATTGACCAGGGTCGCGCTCAGAGTGACCCGCCGGCGGTCTCGCAGCGGTCGCGAGGCACCAGAAACAACGTCAGCCATCTTGGCCATCTACTTTAATGCTCGCGATGGGAGCTCGCAGAGCGCCACCTGGCGCGACGATCTTCCGTACGTGGCCATATCGCATGGCACGACGCACCAAGGCCTCGTCACCATCTTCATTCGCACATATTGGTCGCTGTTTGAACCAAGCAAGCCATGAATCAAAAGAGAATACAAAAAAACAACCAACATTGTTTAATTGATCACCTTCAACAGGGAGGGTGAGGCCCGCCCGGGGGGAAGTCGCCCGACGACTTCATCCACTCGATGAGACCCTTGAGCCTGGACCTGGGCGGCAGCTTCCTCGCGGCAGGTTCGCCCTCGCCCTGCGCAGTCACCACCTGGTCACCGGCTGTCGGTCCGGCACCAGCACCGCTAATGCTGCCCACCCTGCGGCGCTTGGGCGGAGAGCTGCAGCCGGCCATCGACCCGGCTTCGGGCTGGTCCTGGACCCTTACGCCCTTTGTGGCGCTGGGCGTGGCTACGGCCCGAGTAGAAGCTTCTTCCTCTTCTTCTTCCTCTTCTCCAACTGGGTGCACGACACGCGCTGATCTGCGGTTGGCGGTGGTCCTCTTCCCGGATGAGGCCGGTGTGGGCTTGGCCCTGGTTGGTTGCCAGTCGGCGTCGTCGTCTTCACCGTCATCGCGGTCCTGGTCGTGGGCCTCATCTGGCTGGTAGTCGTCGCCGCCGCCGCCTTCATCCTCCGACGCGGAGTAGATGGAGAGCTCGTGGAGCGGCGGAAACTGGGGCGACGACTCCACCCCTCCTGAAACTGGGGCGACGACTCCGGCGCCGGGGCTCCTCAGCATCGGAGACGAAGAAGGCGAACGGGAAGCGCTGGCCACAGCGAGCAGCGGCATCGGGTCGTAGGTGTGGGGCATGACCAGGGCACCAGCGCCGTCTGCTCCGCCTTGGGCCTTCTCGAGGTCAGTTCCGGCACCGGCCATGCCCCCGCCCTGCATGGTGACGCGGTTCTTCTCGGCCAGCAAGTACCACCACCACTTGTTCCTATGGGAAAGGACGTCCATTCATTGGTCGTAGTGAGCTCATTTTTTGGTTACCAGGTGATGCCGGGTGCACAGCAACTGATGGGGTACCGTTGGAGCTTAGCGTCCTGGGTGTCCACAGTCTGCATGATCTTCTCCCAGCCCTGCTTGGTGCTGTCGTCGTTGTGGACCTCCGGCACTGACTCTCCTATCGCTTGCGGGGCTGTGGCTGGAGGGCCGCCAATGGGCATAGCCGGCTTGACCGAAGCGGTGGCCGTCGTGGGACGCGGGGCATTCCCCCGTCTGGGTGGAGCCGCCGCGGCCTTTGCCGCCGGTGGCCGCTTGGGCCTGGGCGCGTTCTTGGTTTTCTTCCCCTGACTCCTTGTGGTAGAAGCTGGCGCTAGCGAAGCGGCAGCCGCCACGGCCGACACCACCGACTGAGGTACCTTGAAACCGCTCCCGCTCGCTGCCACGCAGGCCTCGGGGCTTGTTGGGCTCGCGCTAGGCGCCGGTGGCTCGCTGAGCCCCGCCTGGCCGCTCGGAGTGGTCGCCTCCTGGGGGTTGTCCTTGGCGAGCAGGTGGTCGGGTATGGCGAAGTTGTAGGGCAGGAACGAGGGGGCTTCAACTCTGGAGACATAGGCCGCAGGGCTGGGCGACTCGGCCATTGCCTCCGCGGGCACGACTGCGCAGGAGAGGCTGGCCAGGTCGGGCGTGGTCAGCAGCATGGGGGTGGTGGGCGGGATAGGCTGGGGGTCGTCGTCGCAGTAGTCGCCCATGCTGGGCTGGTGGTGGTAGGCCAAGTGGTGCAGCTCCATGAAGCTCTCTGGCTGTCGCGGGTCGGGGCTGTGGAGCCAGCGCAGAGCTGTGGTGGAGGCTATGGCCGTTGTCGAGTAGGAGTGTGAGTTGGTGGTCATCGACGAAGAGACTGAAACCGTTTGTGCTTTGTGTCCAGGTTTGTTGTGATGCTTGATTGAGTAGTAACCAACGAATGTCGTTTCGTTCCGTTGCGCGCCTGCATCGCTGGCGACGCTTCGCCTATGTTACAATGTGTCAGCTCCGATTTGGTGCGTGGTCTTCCTAATTTGGTAATTATCAAACAATTTGAAGACTTTAGACGGATGCGTGTTGGCCGTTCCATGATCTCACGAAATGCCATTCAGTGAACAACATGCCGAGATCACTCTCACGTTTCTTCGTATCTGAACCAAAGAAGAGGAATCAAAATTATTTACAAGAAAATCATTTCTGCCCAACAGAGCATTTGGATGGAATGTGACTGAATCGAGGGGGACGAGGTGGTAGCGGCCAGCCCACAGACCCGCTCACTTGGCGGAAGCGGGTGCAAGGCGTGATGGTCGGTTGTCGACGGCCATCGGCCAGGCAAGCTGGACGATGCGGAGGGCGGTGAGGGGAGTGGTAGTGGAGGTAGTTGCCGAAGGGCGGAGAGCCTCCACTCAGCACCTCCCAGTCCGCCAGCCTCGGGGTGGCTACTGCAGCGTCTGGTTTTTCTTGGTGCTTTTCATGATACCTGCCGCTAACCTGCGCCCTCGTCGTCTCTGAGTGGATCGCTCCGGCTCCTTCTCGCCGAAGGTGCCCGGTCGATGCTCAAACGCCAGACGAAGGAGGAGCGCTTCGACCTCGGTCCTGCTCATTGCATCCCCGCGCAGCAGCGCTTCGAGCCGTGGTAGTTCCTGCCGTCTGTTGTGTTATTGAAAAAGTCTATGTACGTAGTAGTGCCCTTCTTCCGCTGGCCTGCTCCACCGGGGGGGGGTGTTGGTCGTCAGTTCCTGCGTCTGTTTGGGTGTGTGCACAGACAAGTCGGTCCAGGTTATTGTACTGTGACGGGGTCCCGTTCCTGACACTGTGCCCCGCCCTGCAACGCACACCATGTATTCCGTCGCAGCAATAGTTCCAAAATTTGGTAGCACAAAAGGATGGATTCTTGCCCCTTTTTGAGGGCTCGAATGTGTCTGCCGCCAGGTATCCGTTTAGTACTTGATGCCCTTGAACTTGCGCATCTGCTCGGTGATGGCCACTTCGGTGGGCAGTCTGCCAACGACGACGATGACCAACCAGCAGCCATGACAACGGCGAATGTCAGCGACGCCCCAGCGCACTTGCACTAACTAAGACAGAAAAGAGCGAAACGTGTGGACCGGGGGGGGGGTGAGGCGAACCGCTCCATGGATGATGCGCCATAGAACCCATGCACATTTTGTGTGCGTTGGAGGATGTACTCGGCATCTTCGGGCATCGAGATGGGGCCTGTTGATATCAGGTCAATTATCTGCGACACAACACACACACCAACAACACACACACACACACACACGAAGCGTACCACCATGGCAGAGCACGATTACGTCATCGCGTATGGACCTTGCGGCATCGGTGATGTCTGGTATGGGTCCAAAAGGGGATCTAGAGGTGAGCATCGGTAGGTACCGACGAAGACAAAGTGGGTCCCACCTTGAATCAGAGTCACGCACTGGTCCAGGGTGAGCGCAGTCTGTGCGCCGATTGAGCCCGCAGTCGTGAGGCCCATGTGTGCGACGATAATGTCAGCTCCCGCCTGAACACCACATGACACACGACACCACACGACACACGACACACACGACACACACGATAGTTAGCAGTGCCAACCAGCGATAAAGATAGAGAGCGAGCGTTGAAGGATCGCACCGCGGCCATGAGCTTGGCTTCTTCGGCGTTGAAGACGTAGGGGGTGGTCAGGAGACCCAGCTGCCTGGCCTTCCGGATCATGTCCACCTCCAGCTGGTACGACATGCCCGTCTCTTCGAGGTTCTTCCTGGCCATCGTACGATGTAGAAGCTGACGACGTCAGCAGACATTCCACACATTTCGTGCGTGTGGAATGCACATTCCATTGGCCTCAATGCTTGTGTGGGGAGGGAGACCTGAAGTTGCCGTCGATGAGGCCCACGGTGGGGAAGTTCTGCACGCCGGCGAAGCCCGTCTTCTTGATCTGTTACGCCGGCGGGCGCCCCGTAAGATAACAAACGCGCCCAAGGGGAAATGACAAGTGTTTGTTATACCTGCTTGAGGAATTGATCCATGTTGCGGAAGGGGTCCGTGGCGCACACACCCGCCAGCACGGGCACATTCTTGACAATCGGCAATACCTGCGTATCATACCACAGCACGCACGCACGCACGCACGCACGGCGCACGCACACACACACACACACGACAGGTGTGAGACAGTTGAGCTGAATGAACGTGGTATGAGCAGTGTGATGGATGGGACCTCTCCGGCCATTTCCATGACGATAGCGTTGGCGTCCTTGTACGGCAGCAGGCCGGCCAGAGAGCCACGACCGGCCATACGGAATCGGCCCGAGTTGTAGATCACGATCATGTCCACTGTCGTCATCAACCAGAAGGAAAGAAAGAGATGGAGAAGAAGAAGAAACACATGAGTCTAGTTAACCACCAATCATCATCGAATAGTTGCAATACCTCCACCGGCCTCCTCGAACTTGGCCGAGATGCCGCAGCCAGCCCCACCGCCGACGATCGGCTTTCCTTCGTTCACGTTTTGGAGCAGCCGCGTGAGGATTTTCTCGCGGATGGTGGTGGGCGGCACGGGGAGCTGCAGCGTAATGGGCGCGTGCACCCGACGCTCGCCTGGCGCTGCCTTCTGCTGCACTCCCTCGTCCTTGGGCTGCCTCCGGTCTCCCTCCGCCTTGGGCTCCTTTTCCCTCTTCTGCAAATTATTTATTATTATTGGTAAATAATAATGAAAATGTATAATTGCCAGAGAAAATGGGGAGTTACCTTGGCGATGAGTTCCAGCAGGACGGCCACCGCCTTCTGCGAGAAGGCGGCATCGTTGATATTGGCGTCGATCTCATACACGGGAATGTCGGCACGCACGTTTGCCTGCCGCGCACACACACGAGAGGTGGTGTGATCTTGCTGCACGTGCTTACATTCACGATCCACGATCGTTGGCCCGCAATGTGCACCTTGATGGCGTCGAATAGGGCCTGGTCGGCCTCGCGATCGCAAAACTTGCCGCCGTCCGCATCCAAGATCGACACACCTGCACACCCGGCGCGTCTCAGCTTAATGCTGCGGATGTGAGCGGAGCTGCGGGGCCGGGCGAAGGGCCAGTACCGCGCAGGGGAAGCAGGAAGGCGACGGGTCCGGTGGCCGCGTTGGCCTTGTCGGCAAGAATCTTGCCCAGCCGGGCGTTCTCCTCCGCACTGGTGCGCATCAGCGTGACCGAAGGGTTCCACTCGTACAGCTGCCGATCTCTGCGTCGGTCGGTCGGTCGGTCGGTCGGTCGGTCGGTCGGTCGGTCGGTCGGTCGGTCGGTCGGTCGGTCGGTCGGTCGGTCGGCCACGAGCAGACGATGTTCAGAAATGTCTGGTGACCAGTGGGTTGGGTTGGGTTGGGGGAAGTTGGTAGCGAACCGGTACTTGTCGGGCACGGTCGCGCGGGCGCCAAAGTTGACCATGTCCAGGCAGCCGGGGGCGATCAGATGCGGAATGCCCAGCTGGCGGCCGGAGAGCGGGAGAGTCAGAAGAGAGAGAATGAAAATGAAAATGAAAATGAACATGAAAAGGGTGGTGATGACTGCAGGTACTTGGCCCGGGCGATCGAGCCGCTCGGGACCCGAGCTGAACACGCCACCGCACAACTCGTCGGCCCACTCCGTGGTGGTGAGGTCCTGCACGGGAAAAAAAAACACGTTTATACACAAAGCGCGATTGTTGCCAAGCCAAAGCGCCTTTTGGGCGTACCAGCACGCCATCGACCAAGCTGTCGTCGGCATCGAGCACAGACTCCATCGACCGACCGCCGGTTCCTGCAACGACACGACACGACACGACACGACACGACACGACACGACACGCGATGGCACGCCGTTGGCTTGGCGGGAAGAAGAGGGGTGGCGTAGGCGGGGTGGGTGGGTACCGACGGAATGGAAGACGAGCACCTCGTAGCCGTGCTCGTCGGTGAGCAGCTTGCGCGCATTGTCGACACACGTGGTGGTGTTGCCGAACATGGACGCCACGACGACGGGCTTGCGCGCGGCGGTGCGCTGCGACTCCTTCGTCTCCACTTCCGCCCCTTTGGCCACCATCCCGCTCACCATACCGCTGACCACGCACGCTGCGTGTCCCCCGCACCACATGAGCCCTGACCCACACACGCGTGGCGTGCGTGTGCGTGTGCGTGTGCGTGGCGTGTCTGTGCGTACCGGTGGAATGGATCTGAGCATTGGAGATGCGGTTGAGCCCAGCGACGTCGACGATGGAGGGAACGAAGACGATGTTGGAGCCCGCCGCGAAGCCGGTAACGTCTCCCCCGCCAATGGTCGACATGCACACTAACGCCCGCCATTCAGTTTAGTACCTGCCGACCAGCTCCCGCTCGTGTGTGCGTGTGGGACGAGGAATACACCTTTGGCCACGTGGAATGGGAGAGCCCGCATGGCGGCCGTGATGATGCTGGTGCCCGCTAGCCCAACAAGGAGATAGGCCATGTCAGCGTTGAGCAAACGGTGTGGTGTGCGGTGTGTGCGGCGTGTGCGGTGTGTGTTGTGTTCGCTGTGCGATGCTGTGTACCTGAGCCGCCCAGACCGACGATGCCGTGGAAGGGGAGCGTGCGGTGGAGCGTGCGAAGGAAGACGGGCGCAGCCTCGTGCATGAGCTTCATCGCTTCGCCTCGGTCCGTCGCGCTGAGTTCCTTTCCGATCGCTTGCATCACCTGCAACAACAAGGACGTGATGGTGGAGGCGGAAGTCAGCCAGCCTCCCGGGCCAGCCTCACCTCGAGCGTGGCGTGTTGTACTGCTACGTACCTTGGTCGCTTCGTAGTTGACCGGGAAGAGCTGGGTGGAGCCGACGGTGCCCACGTTGACGGTGATCAGCTCATGCTGCGGAGCCACCTGTTGGCCCCGCCATGTGGGTGCCACCACGAACATGCAAAGATTTGCGGCACATTCAATCTTCTACATCCACAAGTCCAGATCTTTGTGTAGAGAGTCTCAAACAAGATTTGGTGTGACCGGTACCTGCTGGATGCAGCGGCGCAGGTGGGCGTGCTCTTCACCCTTGGTGTCGAACGTGCCGACAATGACGATGCGGCCTCCTCCTTCCATACGTTATTTTATCGCCCGCGGTTCCTGGGTGCGGTGAATAAAGAAACAGGCTGTGTAGTCCCTCTTTATCTCGGCCTTCTGATCACCCATATCGCCGCGTGTAGATATACCTTACTCCGGTCCATGGACTGTGTGCGCACACGTGTGCGGTTGGGCAACACGAAGGCTCTGCGGAGGGGTCGGGAATGTAATGAAGTGTATCCGGGGTTTATATTCATCTTCCTCTTCTTCTCTTCTTTACATAGGGGCGTGGCATCTTACGTCTTGACGCGCGCCACCAGATGGAGATATACAAGGGGCGTAGATGGAGATGGAGAGCCACGCAAGCGACACAGACAAACACGAAACAAATAAACAAGCAAAACGCACACCACACACGCGCACACAACGAAGAAAGCAAGAAACGAAGGCGAGGGGGAGTGCCCTCCTCGCTCCGCTCGCTATCTGCTTGATGGGTTCGTGACGTCACTGGCCGCGGGCGTAGTAGGCGGGGTAGCCAGAAGGGGGCCAAGCCTGAGCGTGGAATGCGTTGTGTCCTCCTCGTCCGTTGGTGTTGTAGTAGTTGTAGTTGACGTTGGGTGCGTAGCGAGCCGCGAAGCCGGCGTGCGGGTTCGGAGCGCTAGCCCCGCCTCGGCCACCTCCGATTCCGGCCGTCATTCCTCGCGCAGCTCCTCTTCCTCTTGCGCCGCCTCGGCCACCTCTGATCGCTGTCGTCTTGCCATAGGCCACGGCCGCCGCCGCCGCCGGGGTTTTGCTCGTGGCGACATGGATGTCTATCGCTTGTGTGTATGCCTTCTCGTATCGCTTCCTTATTTCCTCGAGCGTGGAGTCGGGCCATATGATGCGGCAGAGGATCGACTTCTCTCCCGGCTTGCGACAGGGAGCAGTACCTGGAGGGCGACCGCCTACGATGAGCCGTTGGTACGCTTCTGCCAACAGCTGTCTCACTCCCTCGATGTTCCAGCACCCTTTCCCCACGTCCTTGTCTGTGCGACGTAGGCGCGCGAACCAAATAGTCAGCGGTTCTTGGTTAGCACGCACCATAGCCAGCACCCATAGGCCCTATATACGTGCCTGAGTTCTCGGGATCTTCGACGGCCAGATACAAGTTCTCGCAGAACGGATACCTGGAGTTAATGAAGGAGGGAGAGGAACGGGAGGAAAGGGAAGAAGTTCAGGTGAAAGCAGGTGGGAGCAAACCGAACGGCCCTGGTCTGCACAGCTCCAGTAACGCCAAGTCGCAGTTACCTCGTGGACTTATCGAAGAGTGAACCGGATTCTCGCACCGAGATGCCCTGAGAATAGTCGAGGTTGACGCCAATCTCGAAGAAGAAGTCCGCGAACAAGCGTCCTAAGAGCTCGTCGTCATCTGCGGTCGGCTCGGCGATGGATTGCGTCCGGCCGTTGTCCGATTGGGCCTGCTCCTTCGCTTGCGTCGAATCGATTCCCTGCTCGGTAAGCAGCTTTTCCCTGATGAGGTCCGCCTTGGCGCGAATCTGATTGAGCGCTAACGCCCGAATTCGCTCTTCCTCGTCCTTCTTCCTTCTCTTTTGGATCACGTGGATCAAGAGCAAGACCAGCAGGTAGCTGCCCATGCCGCCCTCAAACGTTTCATTCCTATGCATGAAAGGGCACGACACGCGATAAGCTCGGGCAGGGTATAGAGGCGTCATGACGTACATCTTCTGTTGGCGCAGAAAATATTTAAGCACCAAGGCTAGTGGTTTGAGATGAGGCAAATCTTGTAGCGTGCATATCAAGATCTCCGAACTGATCGGGCCAGATGTGTTGTCCAAACAAATGTCTATCGCGATTTGGGTGCTCCTGCATGGTAGAGTTCATGAGTGAGCAATGCACGCATACCTAATGACGAGGGAAGAAAGGGGAGATAAGAGGATGGACACCAGTCGATCATCTTGATTATCGGCACTTTGGCGTTGTCGATGACCTTCAGACCGCCAAGATTGCTGGCTAGGCATTCGACAAGTATTGAATGTGAGCGTAAGTCCAGGACTCGTAGACACAGAGTAAAGCAGCGAGACTTACCTTGTGGCTGCTGTTTGCGTATCGCAGCGGCCAGTGCGCGGAGAGGAGAAACGTTCCAAGGGGTGGGCGTAGCACCAGTAACCACCAAATCGATGTCACTGCGGCGTGCATCAGGTAAGTGTACACAGTACACAGCGCGACGAAGAGCAGGGCGTACCTCCCGGAAAGGCAGAGCTTTGTCTTGGAAGATCCAAATAGGTGTACGTTGGCGTGCGGCCAGATACCACGTATCGTTTGCGTTACTCTGAAGGGGTAGATCACCAAGGAACGTTGGTCGGACCGTAAGACCACTCTACGAGTAGGTGAGGTACCTGTTGAGCGCTTCGTAGCGTGCTTTCCACTCATATAGAGTCGGCGACACCCACTCGGCTAAGTCCTTGACCTCTTGGCCGAGTGCGCGGTAGAACTCATCTGGTCGCGGCTGGTCTTCCTAGACACACGTACGTCGCCGCTCGTGAGTTCGTTGGCCCGTCAAGCATAAATCAAGAGCTGCACGCACACTTTGGGCTGGTGGTGAGTAGAGCCGGTCCTTGTGTGCCCACGGCGGGCTTCTCGTGTCGGACAGTTTAGTAGCGGATAGGACCTGAGGACTTAGCCGTGTCGCCGCTGGCTGACTCGTCGTTTGGCGCACAGGCGAAGAGGCCGACGAGCGGGCAGGCGAACTCGAGGGCGAGGATGAACGTGCTGGGGACGAGAGGAAGGTACCAGCACGGGCAGGCGATAGAGTGGCGGTGGAGGATGTAACTGATGGCTGTACAACTGCAGGAGGGACCTGTGACGGAACAGGTGACAGTACAGCGACCGTAGGGCGAGGAGGAGAGGCAGAAAGCGGGGCTGTAGAAAGAGAAGTAGAAAGATCTGCTGCAGTAGAAGGGCGGGAGTCTGCAAGGCAAAGGAGATGTTAGAAAGTGTGAAAAGCACCTGAAGGGAATACGTACGCTTGAGGAAGGAGGGCAAAGTAGGAGCTTGTCGCGCGAACAGTTCGTGCTCGAGCGTGTAGCACGACGATTTCTCATCTCCATCCGATACTCGCTGAAGGTGGTCTACCTCTTCGAGGCGCCTGCGCTTATTCGGATGCTCGTCGGCTCCGTTATGTCGTGAATCGTGAAACGAGGCTTCTTCCGTTGGTTGCCCAAGAGGGATGTAGTCTAGGATGTGAGAGGTGTTGCCATTCTTGGTGCCATTTTCGTAATGGGCCGGGCGAGAGGAACCGGCGCACACATTGCTCGTGCCGTTGTTGCTGGGAGGCTGCTCAATCTGCGCCGAGATGGAAAGAAATCTATCAACGAATAGCCAGAATGAAATCATTACCATAGAAATGCAGCACCTGGCGTTTACGGCGGAGGAGCCATGAGAGATGTGGAAGCTTCTGTAGGAGAAGGTCATCGAGGGCTTCATCGGACGACCCTTGATCCATGAGCTCTCTACTGCCGGCAACGCGTGGTGTTCTGTGCAGGTGACTTGTCTCGCGTGTAAATGGCAGAAAATTTCCAGAGGCGGGCCAAGCGAAGAGCTGAAATATTTTGCATTCCTCCAACAAGAGACAACCCTCCTAGCTCGTGCGCATTCATCAATTCAAGACAGGATGGGAAACAGTGTGGCCAAGGTGGCGGTGGACGGTGCAATGAACTCGGTGGGGTTGGGAGGCGATGACAAGTCAAGCGGGGGTGGAGAAAACTCAGTCGTGGATGGTCTTACGGAAGCAGCTGAGGGCATCTACAACGGGGTGACGCTTGGCGCCGAGCAAGGGGTGGCGTCGTACAAGGTGGCGAAGAGCAGAAACGTTGCCGATGACCTCAAGGCCAAGTACAAGCGCGATGGTCCCGTCTCCCGTACCGTCGTGGATGAAAAGAATGCCCAACAGAAGCGAGAGCGATCGAAGAAAACAGCAGAGAGCATCAAGGCCAAGTACAACAAGTAGGGCCATCTGATGGAGATACCGAGAGATCTTGAATTTTGATAATGGAAGTTATTGTACAGTTTCGATAATTCGTAGAGATGAATGCCTTGGCCGTTTCCTCACTGTCCACTGTTTTAGATTTTCCTTGCGAGATTTACATCACCGTTTCTGAATTGGCGCGAAACGCAAGGCGCCAAAACAGGGGAACGCAGAAAGGGAACAAGCGCAGCCGCTCCATAACGCTACGTAGGAAGATGGAGGAATCGTTTGCTCTTGCCATCCACAAAGCCTTGCACAACTGGCGCGACGTTGAGGGAGAAGTGGACCTCCTAGGCGATGGCGAAATCGTGAGGTAACGACGAGGTTGAGCTCATTCGCCATTCCAAAAACTCAAATTGTTGTTCTCTCTCATGCGCAGCTTCTCCACTGCCCCGAACGGCTGCCGAGTCGCTGAGTGGAGAGGGCACCGCCTCATGGAACAGAACAAATCTAAATCAACAAGCTGGGGAGTAAAGGCGAAGAAGGTACGTCTTGTCCTGCCGTGGCGAGCAGTCTTCGCAGGACGCTTACGGACACCAACGGACGTAGGGCGCTCGCATTACGTGGGTGTTGAGTGCCCCCCGCTGGGGCTTGATTCAAGATGATGCGATCGTCCGCGGATGCTCAGCCATAAAGGGCTCGAAACCCTCCACGAAGGCAGACCCCAGCGACGATGAAGAAGAAGAAGACAAGGCTTACTCCAAGGTACGGTCAGATAGATCTTCCTATTGATCTCTTTCTGTCTTGACTCTTTGCGTCTGTAGCAGACCAACGCAAGCGAGGACGAAGATGAGGAGGAAGAAGAAGAGGAAGAGGAGGAGTTCGACATGAGCAACAAGATTACCGAGCTGAGGGCGTTTACCAAGAAGCACGGCATCAAGGTAGTTGGAAGGAAGAAGGAAGACGTGCTCAACGCCATCACGAAGTGGAAGAAGCAGCGCAAGCTCGAGAAGGAGGCACGAAAGGCCAAGGCCGCCAAGCCGCAGGAGGACGAGGAGGCCAGCGAGGACGAGAACGCGGAACAAGACGAAGAAGAGCAAGAGGAACGCGTCAAGACCCCGGCCAAGGCACCCGCGCGCCCTGCAAAGAGGAGAAGCAAGGCCGGACTGACCGAACGTAAGGCGGAGGAAGTAGAGCAGGCCGCTCCCGAGGCCCCCGCCACGCCCGAGAAAGAGGAAGAAGCGGCTGTCAGCGAACCCGTCGAAGTGGAGGAGGAGACCCCGGTGGTCGAGGAGCAAGCGGCGCGAGCTGAAAAGATCAGCGAGGAAAGCGAGCAGGACGAAGGCGAGATCGATACCGACCTCGACCTCGACCTCGACAAGCTGGACAGCTACAACCTCAAGACGCTCAAGGCCTACTGCGAAGAGGAGGGCCTCAAGCTGCCGGCTGGTGCGAGGAAGCAGGATTACATCACCGCCATCCTCGACCACAACGCCGACATCCTCGACGAAGACGACAACCACGATGGCGCAATGGTCGAGGCGCCCAAGCCCAAGTCCCCCGAGCCGAACCAGGTTGTTGGCGCCGCATCACCGGTTCAGGCCGAGCCCAAGCAAGACGAGAACGACGAGGATCTGGACCTCGACGAGCTGGACCGCTATTCCATCGCAACGCTGAAGAAGTATTGCGCGGACGAGCGTATCGCTGTGGCGGGGACCACAAAGGAGGCTTACGTGAAGGCCATACTCGACTACAACGACTCGGAGCGGTCCTGGCTCGAGGTGTCGAGGGCCGATGACGAGTCCCCGCGCGAGGAGACGAAGACCAGCGACAAAGAGGAAGCCAAGCGCGATGGCGAGAAGAAGGCCTCTGTGGAGTGCGACGTCGAGGAGGAGACTGAGGAGACCGAGGTCGCGATGTGGAAGAGGAAGGCCGCCAAGTGGAAGCAGAGGGCCAGGGAGCTGCAGCGCTTCAACGAGCTCCAGACCAAGTCCCCGCACCACCAGATGAGGAGGGCGAGCGGCAACAACAAGGAGAACGCCTCGCCCGCCCAAGTCGCCAAGACCGGAGTCCGGGCCTGAGCGGCACTCCCCCCCCCCCAAACCCACGCAGACTCAGCCTGGAGCCGCTTCTGCTCTCCACCCCGCAACCACTACCACCACTTTAACCAGCAATAGATGCCGTACTTTCTTTTTCTCGAGATAACCGTCATCGATCTAGCCCTGCTCATAGGGCCGCACGTCGTAGTCGGTCCGGGCCTTGACCATGGGCAGCGCCGCCAGCACGGCCTCGACGTCGGCGCGACTCAGCAGCGGCAGGCCCAGCACGTTGAGGATGCGCAGGCTGCGACGGCACACGCTCGTCTCGCTGTCGGCCAGCGCGCGCACGCCCAGGGCCGTCACGCCGCCGCTCTTCTGGAGGTCGAGCGTGTGGAGCCGGGGCAGGTGGCGCGCCGCGGCCACCACGCACGAGTCGTCGACGCTGGCGCTGCGCAGCCGCAGAACCGAGAGGCGCGTGCAGCTGGCGATCATGTGGGCCATGCCGCGCGCGGTCAGGTTGGCACAGTCGCGGATGTCGATCAGGGTGAGCGTGGCAGAGAGGTACGTCGCGATACTGTCCAGCGCCACGTCCTCGATCACGAGCCCTGCAAGCGGGTTGGGTGAGTTCTCCACACGACACACACGACACACACGACACACACGACACACACGACACACACGACACACACGACACACACGACACACACGACACACACGACACACACGACACACACGACACGTACCTTGGATATCTAGCTTACGCATCCGGTTGTATTGGCCAGGTGTTCGAAGGTTGCGCTGCTGACAATGCCCGAGAACTTGGCCACCAGCTTCTCCAGGTGGGTGCAGCTGTCCAGCATGGCCGACACCGCCTCATCGCGCACCATTGGACAGCCTGTCCCCTCATCATCCGCCGCCCCCATTGCACGTGAACACGACGCGACACACACACCTCACCAGGGAGCGCGACACCCTGTACGCACACGACACACACACACACACACACACAACTGGTTGAAACAGGCGTACCCCAGATATTGAGCGATCGCAGGGTGGTCGGGTGGTGTTCGGCGAGAGCGCGCACGGTCTGGTCGGTGATGGCGGCCAGGGCTTGCAGGTCGAGCTTCTCCAGCTGCGTGCAGCCCCGGACCACCGCCACCACGCCCGGGTCCTTCACCCGGTAGCAGCCCTTCAGCCGGAGCGCCGCGAGCTGCGGGCACTGCGCCGCCAGCGCCGCCAGGCCGGTCGACGTGATCTGCGTGCACGACTCGAGCGACAGCGAGCGCAGCGCGCTGAACCGGCCGAACGACTCAGCCAGCTTGGCGTCGGTCAGGCGCCGCAGGCCGCACAGAGTGAGCGCGGTCAGGCGCGACCCGGCGCCCGATGGGTGGTTGGCCGCCGCGGCCACGATGGCGTCGGCGGACATGTCCGACCGGCAGCGGGCGAGGTGGAGCCCGGTCAGGCGCGTGCACGATACCAGGAGCGTCGAGACGGCGTGCGGGCCGACGTTCAGCTGAGTGCCCACCACGTCGAGCCGCTCCAGCTTGCCGCATCGACGCGCCACCACTTCGATCGCCATGTCCCCCCTCGAGCTGGAGTGCACTCAGGCGTCAGCAGAGCTTAAAGAGAGCTCTTTGGGGGGCGCTAAGGGGGGCGGTACGGTGCAGAGTGATCGGTGGTGGCGGTCTGGGGGCGGACGGCGTGCAGGCGGACGTGGCGACGTTGGCGCCAGCAGAGGGCGGCCCAGGCGCGGCAGGTCGCCGTGCACGCGCATAGGTCCCGCACCGAATCGAGCCACCCGAACACCTGCTCCCACACCTCCGACGGCAGCAGCACCTCTTCGGGGTGACCCTCACTCACTTCCATCTTTTAACAAAAGATGGATCTGCTTTATTATTTTATTTTATTTTATTTATTGCATCTTTTCTCTTTCGTGGCAGAGCGAGAGAACGGAGTGAAAAGGCCATCACCAAACAGAACATGACCTTTATGTTCGACCCTGGTGGCCTACACGTCACTCACTACCTGCAGGCGAGTGGTTGAAGTGGATTTGTTTATTTGATAAAGGAAAAAATGAGAGAGGCGAGTTGAAGTAGAAAGGTGAAGGGGGTGAAGAGAGATAACAGACGGATCGGGGCGGGCCTTCACTCCTTGGGCAGCCAGTGTGGTTTACATCCTCCCGAGCATACTCGTACCAGGCGGTCCCCGCTGCCACCACCGTCGTCTTCTTCCTTCCTTGAACTTCCTGCTGTCGTCCTCGTCCTCCTCCTCGTGTCGCTGTTTGTTGTTGTTGTGGATGTTGTGGGTGTTGTCGTCGCCGCCGCCACCGCCTCTCCTGATGTTCCTGTCTCATCTGAGGGGAACTTCTCTTCGTCCTCTTTTCCGCTCCGGCCCGGGGCTATCGATCTCGCTCGCCATCGCCTCGCCCCGGCCAGCTCTTTCCTCCTTCCACGTGCCGCCGCTGTCGTCGTCGATCGACGATCATCATTATCATCATTTACATGCCTCCGTGCTGGTGGTGGAGGTGGTGGAGCTGCTGATGCTGCTGCTGGTGCTGGTGCTGCTGCAGTTCACTCGCCCCGTGGTGATTATGGAACTGGTGGTGGTGTTGTGGCTGCTGCTGCGCCGCCACGTCCTGCGATGACTGCGGAAACGAGAGACCGGAGAAGGACGTTGGCTCGCCGGCCGACACCACGGACCCGTCGCCGGCGTTGCCGTTGCTGTGGTTGGCGACGGCCATTCGCTGCTTGCCGGTCAGGCCGTCGTTGGAGTTGTCGCTGTCCCGCCCCTCCGCGTCGTCGTCATCGTCATCGTCGGTGTCGCCCCGCTGGTCGATCACGATCTCGTCCCTCTCGTCGTCGCCGCTCCCGCTCTGGCTGCCGCTCGACGAGTGGCCGGTGCCCTTCCCGCCGCCGTGCTCGCCTTCGCTGCCCTCGCCTTCCCGCCCGCTGCCGTTGCTGTCGCTGTTCTCGCCGGGCGAGTTGCGCCTCTGTCGCTTGGCCGGGTGGTTCTCATCGCCCTCGCCGTCCTGGTCCGCACCACCGGTCGAGCGCCTCTCGCGATCGTAGTCCTCCGCCACGTCGTCGTCTCGCGTGAGGAAGGCCTCGTCGTCTTCGAGCTTGATGCCGGGGACCATCAGCTTCAGTCGCTTGTTTTCTGTGATGAGCTTGGCGCACAAGTTTTGAACCTGTGTGTGCGTGCGGTGAGGAAAGGCGTAAGTCACTTTAAAGTGTCCGAGCTGGCGAAGGTGGTAAAGAAAGATGCGGCCGAATCATGGGGGAGTGTGCCACGTGCCTGTGTCAAGTGGTCGGCGGCTTCCGTGAGGACTTCCACTTTCGTTAATCGCCGATCGTTGGTCACCTGAGGTGGGTATGATAGGATATGATGCGAAGCGTGAGCAATGACACCGCAGCAGGGGGGGGGCATGCCAGAGCGTGCGCGTACCTGTTGAGGTAGAAGGGTCTTCAGTCTGTCGATGGCGCCGTTCATGTCGCTGCGCCGCCTCTTCTCTGCCATGTTGTGTCGCTCCTTCCGCACTTCCTCCGCCTGCGCCTCTTCATTCTTGTTCCTGTGGGAGAGGCCATGATACGATATACGGATCAGTCGACGCGGAAGAGGGTGGCAACAGAGGAAGGTGCCACACGGGGCAAAGAGAAGGTGTGCCCGGGCTCCAACCTTTTGGCCTTGGTGTCTATCTGATCCCACTTGGAGTAGAGCTCGAGCAGGTCTGCGCATCATACAAATGGGGTGAGTCATAAACCACGAACCGCAGAAAGTGAGTTCAGATGGTTACACTCCATCATGTTGTTGTGTATTTACAAAAAGTGTATTATCAAGAATGTGGACCCCAGATAACATTTGGCCCAAAAAGGAAGAGAAAATGCACGGGAAGGAGGGAGGAACGAAAACGGGCCGTGGCGCGTTACGGCGCAATTCCTCGACCGCGAAAGAAGTCGGTCGGGACGAGGGTGCAACCAATCTTTTCTAACGCGCACCGGCGGTGGGGCGCAACAAGAAGCCTTCCGCTCCACAGAGAGAGACGGCCACAACACCCACTCACCCCCAAGCAGCTCACGGCCACGCGAGGCCATCAATCGCGAGAATCGAGATCGAATTTGTGGAAATGGAATGGAATGTTCGACAACACTAATCTAGCTCATAGATGAGCACCATCGAGGAATCTTCGCGAGATAACAATAACAACAGCGAAGAAGAACATCACTGGCAGACACCAGGACGAAGACAAAAGCAAACGAAAACCACCGAACGAAAGAGGTAGCGAAATTTCGAGGACGTGCGATGATCTGTGGATCGAGGGGGTACCTTTGGGATTCATCGAGGCGGCCGTCCTCACCGTGGGCGGCTGTTGCGGTACCGAGTTCGACGATTGGTGCTGCTGCTGCGAACCGGCGCTCGAAGCGCCAGCGATATGGCTCAGTGACACGGCGGCCTGGTGGGCGGCCCCGCCGCCGTTCCCGAGCTGCGAAGCCATCGAGGGCGCGGGCAGTTGGGCGCCGCGATCGCCGCTGCCACGACCCGGAGCAGGCAGGCCGTAGCCGTCGTCGGTGCTTCCTCGCTGCGCCGATGATCGCGGAGACGATTTCTCGCTCAGGCCGCCGCCCATCCCGCCAGCGTGGCTCGGGAAAGGATTGGCGCTGCCGCCGTAGAGGCGATCCGAGTGGCCGCTCGTGGATGGCAGGCCGTACTGCTGCTGCGGCAGGGATACGCCATACGGAGAGGGTCCCATGCCGCCGGCTGCCTTCGAAGGCATCTGGTGCGCGAGGCTGTCCTTGAACGCTTCGCCAAGCCGCGACATCTGGTGGGCGGCGGCAGCGGCCGAGAGCGTATTGACGCCAAGATCTGCGCCGCCCGGCTGCATCGTCGACGGATTACGCGCTACGCTCGACATCGGTGGCAATACTCGCTCGCCCAGCAGGCTGCTTGGTGAAGGCTGATGCAGGCCTCCATGGTACGGATGGGAAGGGGCCTGCTGCTGATGCTGCGAGCCACGAATGGACGAGAAGGGGAAGGAGGGCCTGGAGGAGACAAATGGCCGACATGGAGGATTAGATTTGAGATGGCGGAGGCGGCTGCAATGCGGCGGCATGTGTGCTGACAATGTGCGCGTATCCATTATCCAGGCAAAGGGGATGCTGCAACGTACAGCTGTTGCTGCCCTGATGGAACCTGCTGACTGTAGTAGCTCTTCCCGCCTTCGTACTCGCCGTAGCCATCGGTAAGGCCCTGCCCTCCGTTGTATCGTTGATCTTGCCCGCCATAATTCATCTCGAATTGGCGAGTCGGGTAGCCCCCTTGGCTATTTTCGTTAATTGGGGTATCTATCTCTCGTCTCTAGGTGTCCCTGGCGCTGCTGGAGACGCCAAGGATCTTCTATCTACTTCTTAATGTCTTCAGGCACTTCGATGATGTTGAAAGAGGTCTTCTTCCAAGCGCGTGCGCCCTTTTCCCCTTGTCTTCTTTCTCTTCTCGCAGGTGCGGGCTCACCTACTGAACTGCGTCGGTTACGGTTCGCGATGGTGGTGATGGTGTTCGTCGTTAGCCCCGCCAAGTCCCCTCGTGCCTCTCCAAACGGGTATGCTGGTGGGTGGTGCTTCTTCTTCTGCTCTCGTCTCCTTCTCTTCGACTTCTCTTTCTCACGCTCTGGTCCGACACCTGCGCCGATGATTTATTTGTTTGGTGCTTTTCCGGCTTCTTGCGCGTGGCTGCCTACGCGTGACGTCATTCCCACACGAAATTTCAATCCTGCCTTCCTAAAGCCCGCCAAGATCAAGGCCTGGCTTCCGACCGCCACCTTAACCTTTATTGAATTTACGGCAAAATCGACGTCAACCGGAAGCGGGGAAGTGGATTTGTGTGGTTTAGGCTCGATCCAATATTTCGAGATCGACAGCACATCTGAGCTCTGCCGGAGCTGAGGAGCCGTTTGGCCACACGTGCACATAAGAAGAGATAGCTCCCCCAAGACTACGCTCACACGCCCAGAAACTGGCCGAGCAAGTCAGAGAGAACTCCCAACGCCAGAACCAGCTATTGGCGCCAAGCTGTTGCTTTGCAACGAGCTGCTGACCTATCGGCAGATCCTCAACGCCCAGGAGTCACCTCCCACAATCTCACCACCAGGTCAAGGCCTTCTCCCAAATTGTTCATACAACCACACCTTGGGCTACTACTGCGTCTCCTGAGACTTGGACGAGACATCCAGGCACCGTGGTGTGTGTGAATAAATTTCACCTTTATCCTCTTTCCTCTTTGCGTGGGCATGCAAGCGGTGGCGAAGTGGCTGGGTAGCAGAAGAGCGGGTGGGCCGCGAAGTCGAGGCGCTGGCGGCAGATGAGCGACTGCACGATCCACTCGATGGTGCACACCGGCCCGTCGTCGCCTCCCTCCCGGACGCCACCGTTCGTCGCGGCCTCGTCGCGGCCATCGTCTTCTTGCCCCGCCTCCTTGAGCTTCTCCTTCGTCTGAAGAAGAAGCGAAGAAGACGACGCGGCCCTCGTGAGGTAGGTCTCCTTCTCCACCACCGTGCAGCGAAGCGAAGGCGGCCGTGGTCGCTTACGACTCTGTTGACTCTTCTTGCCGGCCGTGGACTTGGGCGGCCCGCCCTTGCACTCGCCCTCGTTCCCTGGCTCGCCGGTCTGGACCTCCACCTCGGCGCCAGCCTCCTCCAGCACCAACCTCCAGTATTTCTGAATCACGCACGTTGTTGGTGTTCAATTTGCCAACGTCGTGTGTCGTGTCGTGTTGTACCATGAATTGGCGCGAGCCAAGTATTTTGATAGACACACCAGCAAAGACCGCCATGGGCCAACTCTCGTGGCTGTCAACGCACAACGCACAACGCACATTGATGAGCCCAGAGGAGCAGTGCCAGACAAAGTAATAAATATACGTACTGGAAGATCCGCTTTTCATCGACCAGGGACACGCCAGCGGGCAGAAGGTAGGGGCGGTAGGGCAGCGGACAGCCCTGCTCGGCCGAATGCAGGAGCCACCGATAGTGGATCGTCGGAATGCCCTGCCCGGTGCGTGGTGCGTGGTGCGTGGTGCGTGGTGCGTGTCGTGAGCACAATGATGAAGGGGTGCGAATCATGAAGGGTGGCGGGTACCGCAGCGAGGGCCATGAGGTACTTGAGCGTGCGGTGGTGCTTGTCCGAGATGAGGATCACCGACGGCAGGTCGCCCCACGCGCTTCGCCACACAAATCCGCGACTGCCGACCAGCTGCTGGTCCTGCTGGCGGAGGTGGGCCATCCGGTTGATCACCGTGCCGCCCAGGTCTTCGATGAGCTCCTTCACCTCCGCTTCTGCATTTCACACACATTCTTGAGTTTTTCAATCAAAATAAAAAATAAATAACATAAATATAAATAAATAAATAATTTATACCTTGCATGACGCGTGGTGGAAGCCGGGCAGGGGAGGTGGCGACCGAGGTCGATGCGTTGACGTGCGGCTTTTCCTCGTTGAGCCCGGTGAGGATGAAGTGGAGGCCGGCCAGCATGGGCTTCGAGGCCGCCTGCTCGTCGGTCTCTCTCCGCCTCTTTGCCCTCTGTGGGCGCAACTAGCGACCGACGCAACACGCAACACGCACGCGACACGAACACGACACTCGCGTCAGTCCTTATCCCGCGGTTGGGCGATGAGCGACGGGCGCCGCCTACCGTGTGTGCAAAGGGATCCTCGCTCAGCTCCTGCGATTGACGGGCGGTGGCGAGCGCCAAGGGCGCCGCCGGCGTTTGGCCGCCCTTCGGCCGCTCGCCCGCCGTCCCCGTGCCCGTCTCCTTGGACCCCGTGGTCTGCTCCCTCTTGGTCGACTTCTTGGTCGTCTTCGGTGTCTTTGGCGTCGTAATCGTTGGCGTTGTTGTGGTCGTGGTCTTGGCCGTGATTGCCGGCTGTTTCACGATCACCACCGGACCTCGGTCTGCCGCATCTGCGTAGTGTGTGATGACATACACACCGCGGTCAGAGCACGTGCCAGTCCGGCTGAGTGTTTTGACTGGTCGGCGGGTGGCGTTAGAAGGTACCTTCGTTGTGGCCTTCGATCTCGGTCAGCGACGACGACGAGGGAAAGGAGGGCAGCGACGGCACCAGCGGCAGGATGGAGGTCGCCACGACCGCTGAAACCCCCTCCCGCTCTGCGCTGCTGCTGGCAGCCTTGATCTTCGATTGTGGATCGTCTTTCTCGTCCCTTTTCTTCAACTCGCATTCTTGATCGTGGCCCTCTTCCTCCTTCGCTTCTTTATGTCCGATGTCGATGGCGGGCTTTGCCTCGCGCTTGGCGCCGGAGGAGCCGCCGCCGAGATCTCCGCCGCTTCCGGTCTGCAAGACGCCTGCGCTGCTGCTGGTCCCGTTGGGTCGGGTCGTGGGCAGCATGCTGGGCGAGGAGGCCGGCTTGCCGCGGCACAGCTCGCGGAACTCGGACTTGGAGAGCGGGGCGGTGGCGATCTTCTGCCGCCGCCGGAGCCAGATCCTGTCGGCCGCGCCCTCATCGTCGTCGCCGTCACTGAAGAGGTTCCTTCTCGTGGCCTCGATCTTTGGCTTCTCTGTCTCGGCGTCTGCATCGTCCGCTTCTTCATCGCCATCATCCTCATCGTCGTCATCATCATCGTTCTTTCGTGATCGGGTCGCCGTCACTTTGGCCTGCTCCTCCTCTTCGCTGTCGCCGTCATAATTGTCGTCCTCTCCTTCGCGCACCTGAGGCTCGGCGGGCTGTTGATGCGGCGCCCTGCGCCGTGTCTCGTCCCGTCTGGCTCCGGCTGCGTGGGCTCCCTCACTCTCAATCACCTCCACCATCTGCCCGTTCTCCTCGACGATGACGCTCACCTTGCGCGACACCGGCGTGGCGGGCCTTCCCTTCTCTGCAGTCGGGGCGCCCACGACCCGTCGCCGACCTCGTAACAACCTGCGCCCCACCGCGTTGTGGGTCGTCTCCCCGCTCGATGGCGCGCGCTCTTCATCCTCCTCCTCCTCCTCGCTGTCGTCTTCGCTGTCTTTCTTCGCCACCGGCTGCTCATCGTTGTCATCGTCATCTTCGTCGTCGTCGGATGGCCCCAGCACGCGGTCCATCTCCGAACGCGATATGGGCCGTATGGGCTGAGCATAGCCCACAGGGCCGATCAGCTATAGAAAGGCCTCACGACGAACGGTGGGGTGCGGGTGTACGTACCGACTCGTTGGCGGTGGTGGCCAGCGGCCGCGCGCGGGCCGGAAAGGGCTGCGACGCGGGGAAGAACGAAGAGGGCGGCGAGCCCGGCGTTGGCGAGCTCTCCATGCGGACGCGCCCCGTGGGCACGATCACCGGTGAGAAGGAGTGCGCTGTTGGCGACGATAGCGACACGTCATCATCATCGACCTTCGCCTTTTCCTTCTTCTTCTCCTTCTTCTGTCGCCCGCCGTGGCGTTTGCCTGCAGACTGGCTCACCGTCTTTGTGTACTTCGCATCTCCGTCGGCGCGTTGCGCGCAGATGACCTCGCGAACGAACTCGCACCCGGGCGTGTTATCATGGTCTGCAGTACCATCATCACGGCGTGGAGGAAGCTCGTCGTCCTTCTCCTTCTTCTGCTTGGCGCTGCTGGCACCGCCGTCATCGGCCGCGGCTGCCGTGGTGCCCGCGGCTTCGCCCAGCTGCCCTATGTCCTCAGCCGCGAGATACCACCACCTGTGTACACAACGGTGGCGATGTCGATGAACACATCTACTGCACCATGGTGAAGGTCTGGAATGTCGTACGTGTCAGAGTCCCAGGCGGCGCCAGGAGGACTGACCGCGCGAACGACCTTGTCCTGCGCTTCCTCTTCGGCCTGCGACAAGATGAGCTCGCCGTCGTCGTCCAGGCAGACCGGTGGGAAGGGCGAGTAGGAGCCATCGATATCCTCTAGCGACGGCTTGCCCGAGGCGGGCTTGTGATCGTCGAGATCGCTACCACCCCTAGCCTCATCTTCTTCGCCCTCTGATTCGATGCTCTGTGCCAGAAGCTTCTGCGTGTTGGCCATTCGCTCTGCCTCTTTCATCTTCTTCACAGAGCTCAGCGACAGCTTGCGTCGTTTGTTGACATCGCTCAAGTACTGGCCTCGCAGATTGGAAGGCAGATGGAAGGGTGGATCGCGACTGAAGCCAGTTCCACCTGGACTGCCGCTCGATTTGATGGTGTTGCTGCTGCCCGACCAGCCCCCAGAAGCCCTTCCCCCATCTTCACGGCCGGAAGCACCTCGCCCCTGGCTCCACATCTCTAAAATAATTTTTGCAACGTTGTTCTTGTTGGCCGTTGCCGTTCGCGCCAAAATTTCAGTCTGCCAAATTTCCCGCAAGTCACATTCTTGAGCTGCCAGTGGTGCTTACTGCCGGCTGCCCTTCAAAGTGCTGCTCTTGTGCAACCAGCACTAGCCCTAGACCATTGGCTGGAGAAGCGCAATGCACGGTCAGAAGCAACGGGCCACTCTGTGTGGCCAGAATCGGCGCCTTGGCACCCACTGCCGGTACAGAGTGGCGCTCTTCGTCGCGTCTCCAGCTCAGGGCGATATGGCTGACCGCCACCGGCACCCCCCGACTCCAACCTTTCGTCGGCGGCGTTGGATCGCCGCGTGGAACCAAACATCCGCCACACGGCGGGCAAACCCGAACTCTAGCCCAACAGAATTTCAGAAAAACTGTAGGCGTGTTTCATTCCACAACTCCGCAAACCCCGGACACCTAGTTTATTCCGGAATTAACCGGACATTATGGCTTCTCTTTGATTGTTGGGGTTTCGTTCTTTGGTTGGCAAACGAGAGACCCACCTTGCGAGAGGAGCGCGTCGCTTGGCCCTTCGCTTCTCTCCTCATCTTCTTCCTCGTCGGCGTGACTCCGAAGAGCTGGCTGCGTTTCAAGAGAGCAATTGCACTTCCTCTCGCTTCGTTCTTTCTGGCTAAGCCCGACTGGCGAAATCATCTTGTTCGGCGAAGAGAGAGCGATCAGCACAGAGATTGAAGCGAGCGAGAGGAACCGAACAGGGCTGCATCCATCCCTCGGCCATTTTGAAAGAGGCGCGCACGGGTTCTACGGACGACGTGAAACAAGCAAGAGCAACGGCGGAAGGGGAAGGAAACATTTTCCACATCCCGAGGAGGAAGAGGATCGCCTATACATATCTCCCACGATTCTCTTCCACTCTCGATCTCCCTCATCTATCTTTCATTTGTTTATATTTTTTTCCCCTTTCGATTAATCACGCTACACGATTTTGAGAGGCATCGTTCGACTTCGCAATGGCCGATACCAAGGTGGAATTGATCATGCTGGCCCAACACAACGAGAACGACGATCTCGATGTGGTTGTGGAGAGGGCGAACAATATCGAGCTGAAGCTCTCGACCACAGAACTGGCCAATGCGGGTGTCCAGGGCATCGCAACTCAAGAATCTGGTTCCTACTCGATTTGTGGCGAGGTACCATCCTCCTTTCCTTGTTCGAACGCGTTTGAATAATTCAACAATAATTCAATCGGTTCGTATCTGAAGAGGTATTTTTTCGAATTTTAAATCCACTTCCATCCGCGACCTTTCATCCTGCAATCAGTTCGTGGATTCCACGTCTGCTTCAAAGTCCTATAAGAGGAGCTTTTGCAACGCCGAAAAACAATTGCGCAAGAAAGAACTCACTCGCTAAATCGATTGGACCACTCCTCCTGCCCATCTTAGACCATCTCCCCAAAAAGGCCAAACGCGAGTTCCATCCTCAAATATTTAATATTTTGATTTTTAAATTCATTATTTATTATTATTTATTTATTCGGTGACAATGCACGGTCACATGTGACCGCGACTGACTCCTGCTTTCCGCCCGGCTGCTTGCCCGCGCGTGCAGAAGGATCTACGCAAGACTTCGGCCCGCGGACGGCGTGGCGACTACTTCGTCTACCCGAACCACCAAGAAGCTGGATCCGGCAGCAACGGCGCCGCCTCGCCGCGCACCCGCGCCGCCGTGTCGCCCTCCGCGTCGTACCACCCGCAGCACTTGGTACGAAGCCTCCACCCCTCCTTGTGGCCACCCAATCAGTTCCATGTTCAGTTTTAGGCCAAGTGCTGCGACCCAGGGTAGAAATGGAAGGTGTTACGGTCACTCTATTTTTGCGCGCAACTCTCTGTTTTAAGAGACGCGTCTGTTCAAATCAGTTACATCCATGTTCCTGTTGGTCGTGTGCTTGACTCACTCGCTCGCTCGCTCGCTCCCTTCTTCTCTTCTCTCTTACACTCGCGCAGAGTCCTCGGCTGAGCGTGTCTGTCGACAACGGCGAAGTGCGACAGCAGCGACAGCTCGCAAGCAGCGGATCTGGCTTTCAGAAGGGCGAGACGCGCGACCACAAGCAACGCACTCCCGGCGTCGGCTGCCACATGGCGACGCAGCGAGCTTCAGTTCACTTGGGTGGTGCGGTCGCACAGAGCAGCTGCGATCAGCCCGGTACACCTAAACAAACCCTAAAATGGAGATGTTCTGAAGGCAGCTAACCGGCCCGTCTATGGTTACGCACGACAGGCGATACACGTGGAGGTCTGGAGGTGGGCGAACATCGATTGCGTTCGTCTTCTCTCCCCGCCGCCGCCGCCGCCTCCGCCTCCTCCTCAACCCGCGATCTCGCGCTGACGGGAGCTCCCGGGACCGCCGCCACTCACGAAAGCAGATCGTCTGCCGGTGGTACGCGCAGCCCCCCCCCGCCCCAACGCTAATCCACTCGCTGTCTGTCGTCGCCTCTTCGTTTCCGTTCTCTCTCTCTGTCGCCCTCCCCCACGCAATCCCAAATCGCCGCTTGACCAACTCTCAAAGCGCACACTCCACACTCGAAGAAGCCGCGCTATTGATTCAAACGACCTTTTTATTTAAATAGTTATTTAGTTATTCAGTTTGCTCGTTCGCTTGCTTTGCGCGCCTTCTGTTCTCTCACCTTCGCCGCGTACGCGGACTGGCTGAAGTGAGTGAGATTTTTGATTGCTCACTCGAGCTCATCTTCTCGCCCCCTCGTATGGTTCACTCCTTTTTGATTATTTAAATTTTTGTTTCCTAAATTTGTCTTTCGCGTTTCGTTTTGAAGTTCACACGACACACATGACACGACACTGACACAACACTGAAATAACGTTCTTCGCTCACCCCATTCCTCATTCATACAGCCTCGGGCATGGCGTACTTCAGCCCCCCGGTACAAGTGCGCTCCAGCAACGGTGCGCGATCTCCATCATTACTTTTTTTGTTTGTTTTTGTGTTTTACAATTTAAATTTTTACACTTATTTATTCAGAGAGATAAATAGAGGACAATAATTGTATTGGCAATAGTGATTAGCCCTTATTTTTCTTTCACAATAACAATAATAAAAGGATAGCCGAAAATAAGCCGAATATTTTTTTATATTATACTCCTAATCCCGTTCGCTATTGCAACACAGAGCTCCGCACTCGATCGCGGCGCTCGAGGAGCGGCGAGTACACCACTTCGCGGGTCGTGCCGGTGACGCCTCCGTCCCCTCTCACTGCGCCGGCCCCGGCGAACGGGAGCAAGGCGTGGGGATGTGACCAGCACGGGAACTGCGAACCGGGAGCGCCCCTCTTCCCGTCCTTCTTCACCATCGAGAAAATGGAGACCCTCCTTTCTCTCGTACGCTCTCTCTCCCCCTTCTTTCGTCGTGTGTCGTGTGTCGTGTGTCGTGTGTCGTGTGTCGTGTGTCGTGCGTCGTGCGTCGTGCGTCGTGCGTCGTGTTTGTTGCTGACGCAATCCGGCGAATTCAAAAACAAAAACAAAAAATGACAAATAAATGCAGTCGGGGATCAAGTTCATCACGGCGGAGCTGCACACGGCTACGATCGAGCGAACGAAGAAGAGCGGGAGCGAGAGCGAGGGGGACGCCAACGACGTGGGCGACACCGCCTGGGGGTCGCCCGACGACGTGCCCGCGCCTCAACAGCCCCAGCAGCAGCAGCAGCTCGACAAGGGCAGCCACAACGGCAGCGGCGGCCGAGAACTGCCGCGCGAGCGCAAGCGGCTGCAGAAGGAGGAGGAGGTGTTCCGGCTGTTCCTCCACTTCGGCAGCTACTCGGTCCCGTCGCTCTCCGGGGAGCACGGCCGGCCGCGGGCCAACACCACCGGCGGACACGCCAGCGGGGCGCCGCCGGCCGTGTTCGACGACCAGCGCGAGTGCCGCTTTTTCAACAAACGCGAACGCGCCGAGGTGCGTGTGTGCGGTGTGTGCGTGTGTGGTGCGTGTGTGTGTGGCGTGTGTGGTGTGGATGATGGGCTGACGTAATGTTGTTGATGTCTGCAGAAATTCTTTGCGCATCTAGTGCAGGAGCTGACGAAGGCCAACTACAAGAAGGTCTTCATCCCGCCCTCGCCGCTGATGGGCTCCTACGAGGCGCAGCTGCAGCTGTCGCGCGGCGGCGAGCTCTTCAAGCTGGCCGAGCACTGCGCGCTGCCCCACACCTCGCTCTCGCCCGCCCACCAGTCCAAGATCGCCAAGGAGATTCTTCACATTCTCAAGAACTCGCCGCCCACCTCGCCCATCTCCAAGACCATCCAGAGCAAGTCCGTCGTGCGCTACCTCCTCAAGAACGCCTTCTACAACCTCTTCCCCTCCTACCCCTCTCCTTCATCATCATCGTCGTCGTCGTCTTCATCGTCTTCTTCTTCATCATCGTCGTCGTCGTCTTCGTCGTCGACGTCGCCGTCATCATCGCCGGTGACGTCGGACGAAGTCGGGACTCGACAGCCGAAGGCGGCCGCGGCCGCGGCAGCGCCACCGCCCTCGCCGTCGCTGTCGTCGCTGCGTCGCGTGGGCCGGATCGTCAACGGGTCCTCGCCCTCGTTTTCGCCCTCCGTCCAGAGCTGGCGCGCACGGGGCGACCCCTCATCGTCTTCTTCGTCTTCGTCTTCGCTTTCCTCGTCGCCGTCGGATTCGTCGGCCATCGCCGAACGCGAAGCCAAGGAAACGAACGAAAGCGAGCGAAAGAACGAAGCGCGAGAGCGCAAAGAGAAGGAGCAGCAGCAGCAACAACAGCGAAGCCAACAGCAGCCGCAGACGCAGCCGCAGCCGCGGGAGAAGCGAGAGCGGTCGCTAATCGAGCGGTGGCGCAAGACCATCTTCCGAATCATGGACATCATCCGCGAGAAGCACGAGGAGGGCTACTACGCCGACGACCAGGACTTCAACAACGCCCACTTCATCAAGGAGCTCACCCAGTCCGACCTCTCGCACTGCTACCTCTACTGCCTCCTCAAGCCCTTCATCTCCTCCCAGTACCACTCGCCCACCGGTACACACACCGCCCTCCACATCGTCGGACGTGACACGCAGCACTCGCGCTAACCGCACACACACGACACACACACGACCTACACACGACACACACGACACACGAATGCAGGTGCGTTTGGGTTCGAGCGGCTGAGTTCGGTGGAGTTTGTGCAGCAGCTGGTGCGGCTCAACAATCCACTGCTCGACCAGTTCATCACCTTCAACTTCTACACAACCGTCAGCCCGAGCGCCGGCGCCAAGCCGGCGTCGACGCCCTCCAACCTGCTCTACTTCTGCATGGACTCGCTGTTCCGGTTCCCGCGCAACAACATCCTGCACAACCTGGTCCACGACACGGTGGCGGCCATCTTCGGCCGCGACGAGAAGCGCAAGCGCGACCGCAAGGCCAGCGGGCCGTCGAGCCGCAGCAGCGCCACCGCCGGCGGCAGCGGCAGCTACACCATCTACGGCAGCAGCGGCAACCACCGCATCCGCGGGAGCTACGCCGGCAACAGCGGCGGCGCCGGCGCCGGCGGCTTCCAGGGCAAGCTCAACCGCAAGCTGGGCAAGTACAAGCGCGTGGCCGAGCCCTACGGCGGCGGCGGCGGTGGTCAGTACGGCCACGATGATGAGAGCAACGAGATGGACATCGAGGTGACGGCCCAGCTGTGCCCCGAGGAGGCGATCGAGGACGAGCAGGAGCTCAAGGCCCGCCGCGAGCTGATGGCCCGCAAGTGGGCCAAGGAGTCCATGAAGCTCCGACGCGTGGCCCTCGTCGAGTGCGGACTGCTCGAGAAGCTCGTCGCCTACTTCCACGCCCTGCGGGCCGAGAAGGACGCGCGCCGTCGACAGCAGCTGCAGCAAAAGGAGGAGGCCGCGGCGGCTGCCGCTGCCAAAGAGGCCGCGGTCGACAGCGACGGCGATCTCACCCTCAACTCGGCCGAGAGCGATCCCATCAAGACCGAGATCGAAGAGGTCGAGGAGCTCGAGGAGATCGAAGAAGTCGAGGAAGTCGAAGAGGGCAACGACACTGAGTCCCCTTCTACTTCGACGTCATCGTCGTCGTCATCGTCGTCGTCACCATCATCGTCACCATCTTCTTCTTCTTCGACGTCGTCGTCATCGTCGTCGTCTTCATCGTCGTCGACGGAGGAGATGAAGCGAATTCTGGCCGGGGCGACGTGGGCCGGCGAGGAGAACCTGGGGCCGGTGGTGAAGATCGTGAATCGGATGCTGCGCGGGCGCAACAACCAGTACCTCACCTGCTCGACGCACCTGCTCACGGGCGTGCTGGGCGTGGACGAGGCGCTGGCCCGGGCCTGGTTCGAGGTGGTCCACGCCGACCTGCGCGAGATCAACGCCCTCGACAACAGCCGCCCGTTCGAGAAGCCACACGTCAGCTTCTCGTCGCCGCTCAAGAACTCGTTCGACAACTACCACCTCAACCTCCTCAAGTTCCACCGACGGTGAGGATGGTGATGATGGTGGGTGCTCTCTGATTTTCATTCTTAATTTTTGGCCTCCTTATTTTCAAAGTGAAACGCGAAAACAAGACCTCTCGTCCTCCACTCTTGCTGCTTCCTCTCGCGTAGAGCCAACAGCACCAACAGAAGTGGGAACAGGGACCTGGGGGAACAGAATTTTTTAATCCTTGTAGATTTTAGAGACCATTAGCAAGTGGCCTTGCTAGCTCAGTCGGTAGAGCGTCAGTCTCATAATCTGAAGGTCGTGAGTTCGATCCTCACGTGAGGCACTTCCCTTTTACAAAGCTACTTTTTTTCGAAGGAAAGTGTCAAAAGCCCAACTACATTAGAGGGTACAAAGAGGTTTCAGTTCTGTTTCATGCACTTGAGGAGGGCCTCCATCCAGGCGACCTTGTCCTGCGGGCTCTTGGTCTTGAGCAGATATCGCTCACCAGCCGACACCGACACCCACGCAATCACGTCCCGCTCATCCGCTGCATACACATAAACACACACACACACATGCAAGAGTAAACAGATACACACATAGTATGTTAGAAATATATTAGTCACATCATCGCCAACACCACATTGGTGGAGGGGAAGAGTACCTTCGTTGTGATAGGTGGAGGCGATGTAGCACTCGCTGAGGTGGTGCACGCGCACGAATCGGAACTTGGCGTCCTTCTCGGGCTCGGTCTCGAGCAGAAGATCGTCAAAGAGGAACACGTAGCGCTTCTTGTAGGAACGCGAAGAAGAAGACGACGACGATGAAGACGAACCGCGGCTCCCGCCCCGACCAGCCATCTTCAACGTCGGCAGCAGTTGCCGCGGGGAGGTCGACTGCAGCCCGCCACTACCAGCCGACGAGCCCAGTTCGAGCCACGACCCGCCCCGCTTCGACTTCTGCGGCTTGACCGTCGCCAGCGCCGCCGCCGCGGCCATCGGCGTGTCGACAGTCGACGGCGACGAGTCGGCGTCGGGTGCGAGCGCGGGGAGGGACGACATGCTGGACCAGGTGGCGGCGGGCGGAGTGGAGCTGAGCGGGACGATGCGCGATCGGTGCTTGTTGGCATCGAAGCTGCGCTGCCGCACCAGCTGCGAGGTGGAGCGCCGCGCGAGCTTTGGGAGCGAGTCGGTGGTCGCGGCCGACGAGGCCAGTGACGATGATGATGAAGAGGAGGATGAGGAGGAGGGTGAGGTGGGTGGTGAGTGGTCGCTGTCGGTGTCGTCGAGGGTGGGTTCGGCGGACGGCAGCATGTCTTCGGGCGTGATGACGATCGCGCCGTCGTCGCCCTTGATCCGCAGCTCGCCCTGGTGAATGAGCCGCCGCACCGGCTGTCGTCCAAACAGCGAGAACTGCGCACACGCACACCACCACCCACACACGACACGTCATCAGCCGACACTCGACACTCGACGAAGATGAAGATGAAGACTCGGACGTGGCAGCGGTACCGCTTCCTTGCCCTTGGGGAAGACGAGGGCCTGCTGGATCTCGCTGAGCTGCTTGACGGCCTCCTCCTGTCGCCGGGCCTGGTTGAGAAAGCGGTTGAGCTCCTTGATCGACGTCAGCAGCTTGTCGATCCGGGGCAGCTCCTCCGGCTTCCTCTGCGAGTGCTTCAAGTAGTCCTGTAGGGGTTTTTTTGCACGCATTTTTAGCCAGCCGTGTGTCGTGCCATGCGTGCGGTGTGTGCTGTGTCGTGTCGAGTGCGGTCGTGGTGTGCGTACGCTCAAGAGCAACTCATAGCGCGGAATTCTCTGGATGGGCTGCAAATGGGAGAAACCAGAACGGGGCCAGTGGTCAATGCACACAATGAATGCCGCCGCAGTTGCGGGGTGTGTGTGTGGCGCCCCGCTTTTTCGGCAAACGCGAACGCGCCGAGGTGTGTGTCGTGTGTGTGTGTCGTGTGTGTGTCGTGTGTGTGTGGAGTACGAGGATGAGCAGCGAGTCGAGGTCGAGGATGACGCTGGACCCGGACTCCTTGTTCAGCCGCTCCTCACACTCCTGGATTTTTAGCTCCGATGATCAGTTGTGGGTGATACCAGGATTGAATACAATAATTTTATAATATCATAAAAAATTACTAGTTAGTAACAATAACAAGAAATAATACAATTATAAATAGTACAATTGTTAATAATAACAAGTGGGGGGAGGCAGACCTTGAGGAGCGAGATGAAGGCCGAGTTGGAGTGCAGCTTGGCCAGGTTGGTGCTCACTTGCGAATATGCGTTGAAGTACGCCGTGTAGATCTGATCATTCACGACAACGACGAGCAGAGAAAAGAAGAAGAAGCCGTCGCCAAGTAAGCGATGATGGTGATGGTGGTGTTGCATGAGAACAAGATGAAGGCACCTTCATGAAGGGGATGAAGGAGAGGAAGGACTCGGTGAACGAGTTGTCGGCCTCCTGCAGCTCCGAGAGGAACGTCTGGTGCAGCGTGAGCAGTGTCGAAAGCTCCCTGGGTGGTGGTTCGAGGTGGGCGCGCAAGTGGGTGAGCCAACGCTCGCGCGGGGGGGGGGTAATAACATCATCGTCACCATCACCATCATCAGGTGGCCGACGTACCGAATATTGAGCACTGCGCCTCTGACCACTTGCGCCTCCTTCGCGGCCTGAAGCACCTGTGCGACCGCACACGATACACGACACGACACGCACGACACACGGCGCACACGGTACACGCACGCATGGTGAGTGACAAAGCAATGGGCAGAGGGTGAAAAAAATGAAGCGTGAGGCGTACGGCGTCGAGGATCTGCAGGTTGTGGATGTAGCTGATTTCGGTTTCGATGAGCTCGTTGCGCACTCGCGCCCTGTGCTTCTCCTCGACCTCCATCTCAACATCCTCCACTTCCACCTCCACCTTCTCCACCTTCTCCTGCTTCTCCTCTTCATCCTCCTTCTGTTCGTCTTCCGTCCCTGGTCGCAGTTCAGCCTTGGCCGCCGCGTCGACATTTGTGGACTCGGTCGGCGGCTGCGGCTGCGGCTCCAGTGGTGGCTGTGGCTGTGGCTGTCGCTTTTCGGCGGACCGGCGGAGCTGATCGCGTTCGCGTTCGCGCTCGACCATGAGGGCCATCTTCTGTCGCTCCTTCTGGGCGAAGAGGGCCATGTTGGTGATGCTCACCTGGCGCTGGAAGTGCATGAACACCTCGCACCTCTTCCTTTTCGCCTCCTCGCTCTCTTCTTTCTCTCCTCCATCACCACTACCACCCTCGTTTTCGCTTTTGTCTTCGTTTTCTCGTTCGTTTTCGCTTTCGCTTTCGTTCTTTCCCGTCTGAGGACTGTCGCCGGGGGCAGAGTCGCTGGCTCGGGGCAATGGCGGGGGCGAATCCGTCTTGAGCACCGCCGACGTCCAACACTTGTCGCCGCTGGCGTGCTTCTTGAGCACCTGGTGGTTCTTGCTCATCAGCAGCCGCTCGGTACGTTTGTCCGCGTCGGCGCTCTTGACCCGCGACCGGTGCCGCTCGGTGCTCTCCGTCAGCTGCAGCGACGCCACGGCCGCCGCTGGCGCCGGCTCTGCATCGGGCTGCGCCTCGGCCTGGGCACCGGTTCCCTGTGCTTTGAGGCCGGCGCTGATGTCGGCGATCTTCGCCGCCGGCAGCTCTTCAAGCGCTGGCGTGTTGGCGACAACGTCGGTCTGCTTCTTGTCGGCGGCCGTGGTTGTCGTGACATCGCGCCGCCACTCAGTGAGTGCGTGCTTGACATTCCGCTCGCTCTTGGCCATTCGCTTAGTGCTGGACTTGAGCTTGGTCGCGGGCTGGTCCTTGTCGGCCTTGGCCTTGACCGTGTTGCGGCTCGCGGGTGTGGTGGCCAGCAGCAGCGACGACACCTTGCCACCGCCCTTCTTCGTGGTGCCAGCCGCCGCGGCTGATCGCTGCTCGGCGGCCTCGTTGAGCTCGACCTCCCTGTTGAACATGTCGTTGATGATCTTGTTCTTGTCCTTGATGATCCCGATCAACCGCTGGTTCTCCTCCTCGAGTATGCTGACCCGCTCGCGCAGCGTCTCGACGCTCTCCTCCTTCGCGGCCTCGCCATCGGCATTGACCTCCTGCTTTACCGGCGCCAAAGCAAAAGTGAGAGGGGCAAGTCGAAAGAACGAAAAGAGAGCACGGACCTTGGTTGCTTTGGAAATCGCGAGGATCGCTTTCTGAGTGGTGGTTGTCGCGTGTGGTTTGTGACCGGTAAGAAAAGAAAATGAAGGGAAGAAGAAGAGA
>NW_004457313.1:905435-939452 GCF_000313135.1 Acanthamoeba castellanii str. Neff | reverse complement strand
GACTGTCTCCATTGCAACCGACTCTTCTAGAAGAGGAAGAAGGCCAAGGGACCAGCGCAGCTCTCGAAGTACTTCAACAAGGACTCGGACGCCAGCGACAGTTCAGACTCGGGCAAAGGTCCTCACCCGCACTACCCCCTCACCGCATACCAGGCCTACGTTGAACGTCGCGGCCAGTTCACTCACGCATGCGCCGTGTTGATGTTCATGGTGCTTCATGTGTTCAACAGGGCCTCGCTCGGCGATCTCGGGTAAGAGGATCAAGTTGAAGCTCAACCGGAACAAGGAAGAAAAGGAGATGGACAAGAAGAGGAAGGAGGTCCTCGAGTTCTACAACCAGATGTACACATGAACGCTTCCCTCCCTCCTCTTCCTTTCCCGTAGTGCGACTCTCGTCAAGTCATCTGCATACGCCCGACGGCCAAATACAGATCGAGACTGTTCTCCACACATGGCGCTCATACGGCCGCTCAGACGAATGATGGCACTGGCCTCGGGGTTCTAACGTCTATTATGATGCTGGCCTTCTTCCCGTCGCTTCAACAGAAAAGAGACGAGAGATGGAAGGAGAACAGAAGGTTGGAGCGAGGAGGCGGCAACACAACGACTACGAAGTCTCCGAGGCGCTGCTGCCCGACGAAGTGCTGGTGCGGGTGTTCGAGTTTCTGCCCCTGGGCGGGATCGTAGCCGCGCTGCACGTCTCCTGCCGCTGGCACGCCCTCGCGAGCGACCCTCGGTGCCCCTAGCCTTCCCCTCCCTCCACCACCACCACCATCAAGTTGTTGTTGACGTGTAGTGTCGGCATCGTCTCCTTTAATGACGCAGGGTGTGGAGGCGCCTGTGTCTCGAGCACGGCTTTCCCAAGATCGACCGAAGCCTGGGCTGCCGCTGGAAGCTGTGGGTCATGCGCATGGTAACGTTTAGCACCCCACCCTGATCTCATGTAGCACTTGAAGAGTCCTCCACGCTGACAACGCTATGGCTGTGTGTGTCGCTGGTGCGGGCAGGCCACGCGTATCGCGGTCACGACGCGCCGGCTGTGCCTGGAACGGGAGGGAGCAGTGTCCCTCATCACCCGGGCCGAGGCCAGGCGCAGGGACTCTGCCCACAACACCACCACAACCATTCTGGTGGAGCGCGACGCCACTCTGCTCAGTACGTTGATCGTGTGCGTGTGCGCATTGGCGACCTCACTGTTGGATGCGGTCATGCAGGTCTGCTGCGCATGGCGGACATGCCTGCCGACCACCTGCTGGCCATCCGCTTCGTCTGAGGCGATGATGTGTGGCGTGGAGAATGTAAATAGATTTATGTTGCTGTGTTGTGTCTTCTTAGATCTGAGGAGTACTTGCTAGAGGGCCTCGCCATAGGTTGAGCACACAATGTACCAGGCGTGTATGACACCTGACCAGCACAACAACAGTGTTAGCCGCGATTCTCTGGCGAAGTCCTGGGGTGTTGTTGGGGGGGGGAAGGTTACCGCCGATCCAGAGGCCTATGATACAGAGAAGGATGTTCAAAAGGAACTGGCAGCCGCAACCTCGCTTGATGAGGACGGGCAGTGGCGGCAGAAGGATGCCGAGGATGAGGAGCAGGATGTCTCCAACGGTGAGTCTTGTCGCAGCGTCCACCATCTTGTGCGGGTTTGTGTTATGAAGAGGTCGGGGAGTGTGAGTATGATGTTGAATGCTTTGAGCTCACAACACTGGTTTTGTAGCTCACTGTGTGCACTGTGTGGAGAAAGGTCGCAGGAAGCCTCCAAGAGCTCTCTGCTCGAGGGGCACCCACCAACGAACTTTGGTCCAAATATCTGCAAAAGAGTTTGCTCATATTTCCTAATGCAGTCATTTCTTTCACATTTTCGTTGCTGTTTTCTTTCTTTCAAGGAACACAGAATCTGCGACAAGTTAGAGCATCGATTTTCCATCGAGGTTCATAAAACGTAGAGGATGGCGGATGCATCGGCAGGTGGCGAGCAAGCTGCCCAACCTCCTGTGGTAGCCTCTGCACCGGCAGCCAAGCCAGTCGAAGGTGCGTACAACAGAATCTCCAAAATGATTTGTTTAGTAGTACAACTTTTTATTCAATGTGCCACGGCCACCTCCTTACACGCTTTTCTTTTCCAACGTAGAGTACATGAAAGATGGAAAAGGTATGTTGTTCCCTCTCCCATAATCACTGCACCACCCTCAACTCGTCTGGTGTGCTGTGCAGTTGTAATTATGTTCAAAGCCGTTGGTGGCGCCTCCGCGTTGAAGGTGCGACCCCCCCCCCAAACCTCATCGAGCCTCGTTCTATCTTGCACGTTCGCTCTGTATGAATGCGAACTGCTGCACCTGTGTGCTCTACCCTCGCGCTTATCGCTGGTGTCGTACGTTCTCAGGTGAACAAGTTCAAGCTGCAAGCCAAGGCCTCGTTCCAGTTCATCGTGGACTTCCTTCGCAAGCAGCTGCGATGCAAGCCTACCGACCCTCTGGTGCTCTCCTCTCGCTCTCTTCTTCCAAGCCCTCCTAGACCCATCGCGAGCTAACACCAACTCTTGGCGACATTCTTCAGTTTTTGTTTGTCAACGGCGCCTTCCAGCCCAACCCGGAGGAAGTCATCGCCGACCTCTTCAAGGTACCTAGGACCACAGACACTGCACTGTGCCTCTATGCTTCCTCCACTTGCTGGTCCCTCGAATTGAGCATGTGCGAGTGGCCACTCACCACTCACCCTCTGTCCACTGCAGTGTTTCCACAACAGCGGCCAGCTGGTGATCAACTATTGCACAACTGCCGCGTGGGGCTAACATAGGTTCTCCGTGTGGCTGGGGGGTTTGGGGTGTATGGAGGATTATAGTGAAAAGAGTGTTAGCGTTTCCCACGGTGATGACTCCAAACTCACGAAAAGCGCTCTGCATTTCTTTCATTGTACGTATACACATTAACATATCACACACACATAATATCCTTGATTACACTGCCCAACAAGCGCCTCTCCTGATCATAATTTGTTGCAGCTCATGCTGGGTTTCGGGTTCGTGTTGTCGTCCCTTCTGTAAAAATTCGCAGAACTCGGGGTGGAGCAAAAGAATAAAACAAATAAAAATAACAAAATGACAAAAGCAAAAACATGGAAGCACGCAACGAGGAAGCCGCAGGGCTCACCATACCTGATGCGCCCCCCGCTACAGGCCTGTTCCCGCAGGACATCAACATCGAAGAAATACGCAAGGCTATCCAGGGTGCGCCAGACTTTGTTTTTCTTTTTATTTAAATATATATATCAATATTCACCGCCGATAGGACGCGATGACTTCCGCGAGGTCAAGAACGCCGACTTTTCGAGCTTCGTCTACTTCCTCGGCATGGCCAAGGTTCGTTTCCCGCTTTAGCTTTGATTAATTTATTTTGTAAAATTATTTATCTGTCTGCTCCGGACAGGACATTTTTCCAGACCCGGCCACAGCGCCAGATGCCGAGACCGCGTACCACTGGCGGCTGCGAAGGGAGTGCCGAGGTACGACCACGCCCGGCTCTTGGCCTCTGCGTGGCCAGCCCTCCGACTGACCGGGGAAAGAGCGTTGGAGCTGTGGCTGACTGCGATAATTACTCATTAACTGGGTACAGGCATCATTTTCTCGCACGCCACGGGCAAGGTGTTGTCGCGCCGCTTCCACAAGTTCTTCAACGGTACGGACCCAGCGAGGCGAAGCACTTCATATGACTTGTGTGTCGTGTGTGTGTATGTGTGTGTGTGTATGTGTGTGTGTGTGTGTGTGGTGTGCGCTTCACACTTCTGAGCTGACGCTCGCGTGTACGCAGTCAACGAAACGGAAGAGGTCGAGGCGGGAAAGATCAACCTCAACCGGCCGTTCATCATCTTGGAGAAGCTGGATGGCTCGATGGTGTGCCCCTTCTACACGGAGGGCAAGCTAAGGTTTGCCACCAAGAACGGCGTGACCGACACCTCCAAGCTCGTCGAGAGCTACGTCGCTCGTTCGGACATTCCGTACCTCGAATACTCGGCTCGTTGGGTCGACAAGGGGTACCGACTCCTCCAACTACTTCGCCGTTCTCCTTTGTGTGCTCTCGCGTCGTGTGTCGTGTTTGTAGTTTGTGTCGTGTGGGTCGTGCCCACTAATTGTCGTTCGTCAGATATTCGCCCATCTACGAGTGGTGCAGCCAGAAGAGTCGGGTGGTGCTCGACTACCCCGAGGTATCGCCGTGCTCAAGTTTAATTTTTTATTTATGAATGAATGTTGATGATGATAATTATGGTACTTACAATAATTATCGTCAATGTTATGTTTAGGACACGCTCACGCTGATCTCGGTGCGCCACGTTCACACCGGAGACTACGTCCCGTTCTTCGAGATGCAGAAGCACGCCAGGCACCACGGCATTCCCGTGGTCACGTGCCGGTACACTACTACTCGCTGCGCTCGTTCACCTCTCATGGCCTGGTGGTGGCTACTGCTGCCTCACTACTTTCCTATTGCCACCCCACTTTCACCCAGGACGGCGGAGGAGGTGGGCGTAGGCTCGATCACCGAATTCGAGCAGTTTCAGAAGACCATCCGCGAGAAGAACATCGGCCTTGAAGGTAACATTACCACCCAATCATCAGATCATAATCTATCCAAAGCTGTCCTAACATTCGGCTTAATTTCATGTTTTTTCCTATTATTAATTAATAATATATTGGACGCGTCAGGGTTTGTCATTCGCTTCGAGAATGGCGAGATGTACAAGATCAAGACGGCCTGGTACTGCGACCTCAACAAGACCCTGGACCTCGTTTCGCGATCGCGATCGCAGCACGGGTCGGAAATGGACGTGTGGAAGGTCATCCTCGAAGGTACGTGCGCGCCCTGTGAGCGTCGGCTCTCTCACACGAAATTGATCAATTCTTCGACTTTCAGAAAAGTACGACGACCTACGGACGTGGCTCGCTGCCGATGACCGGAACGCGATGGACCACTTCGCGCGCGACCTGCTCAAGGAGATCGGCCTCAGCTGCCGCCGGTACCCAATCTTGCCTGCGCAGAATGTGGGGAATTGGTTGATTGATCGGTTGGCTCACATTCCCGCGGGAAACAACTGGTGTATCATGCGTTGTGCGTAGACTGAGGGACACGGTGCTCGAGGCGAAGCGGAAGCAGGGCATGGACAAGAAGAGCTTCGCGGCCTACGCCGCTGCCCAGACGAGCCAGAGGCCGCTCGAGAAGGCGCTCCTCTTCCGCGTGTGGGCCATGTACGATCGCGACGCTGACGCCGACGCCGGTGAAGTTGACGGCGAAGCGGTGGAGAAGAACGAAGCTGAAGCAGAGGCGAAGCGCGAAAGCGAAGACGAAGACGAAGATGACGATAGCAAGCTGGCGTTGATCCGACAGGAGGTGATCGAAACGATCCTCAAGAACTGCGGCAAGCGGCCCCTCTTCGAGAAGGCCCGGGTGCTGGCCGGCAACATCACCTACAAGTCCTACATCGAGATCTATCAGCTCTCCCGCGACAAGGCGGCCAAGAAGCTTGACGAATAGCAACGTTCCCCGCGACAGTGTTCGATGCCTCTTCCACTCCTTATAACAGTGCTACCCCGCTCCCTCGCCTACCATTGCTTGGCCCTCGTGTCGTTGGTCGTGTTGTGTCGTGTAGTTGGTCGTGTCGTGTCGTATCGTTGGTCGTGTCGTGTTAGGGGCTCGTTGCTGTCTCTTCGCACACCAGGTACGGGCAAGCCTTAATTTTTGGGTTTTTGATTTGATTTGGGTTTTTTGTTTCGTTTCAGTTTAGGTGACTTACCATAGCGGGAATATCTTATTCCAGGTTGCGTCCCACGCGTCATTTAGGCAAAAGAACGACACGTGTGGCGAGAATAGAAGACCAGGAGTCGCCATCAGCAACAGCAACTGCAACAACAACGTTCTTCCCCCGCAGCTCGAAGATCGAGAACTCTACAGAGTGTGGATTGTTATATTTTCTATTTTTCCTAGCCGGGTCCAGCGACGTAGAAGCAGAGAAGAAGAAGGAGGCCAACGAATCGACGTTCAACCCAGAAGGAGGCGGAAAGGCTCGAGATTAAAATCTCTCACGGGGAAATCGTTCTACAAGAAGAAGCGGAAGAAGACGAACAAGAAGAGGCGCGATGATGCGCTCAGACCAGGACGACGATGAGGAGTATCTCGGGCGCGGAAGCGAATCGCCTCGTCTACGCGCCACATCGCCCACCAGCCCCCGACACCAGCCGCGCCACTGGCACGTCAGCAAATCGAACGACACTGGCAGCGGCGCGGGCGACACCTCCGCCGCGGCTTCCACATCGACCTCGACCACCGCCGGCGGCAGCGGCTCCGGACGCTCCGCCCGGCGCACGTCGCCCTCGGTCTCGCCCAGGCTCGACCACAAGAGCGGCGAGACCAGACTGCTCCTGTCCCCTGGACCCACCCGCTTGCGCGGACCCGGCACGGTGACGATCGGCAGCACCGGGCGAACCCCTAGCAACCTCACCACCGCCACCGCAGTCAGCGGCGGCAGCGGCGGTGGTCGCAGAAGCGGCAGCAGCAGCGGCCGAGGGCCGAGGGACGGTGGTGGAGACCTGTACGGCAGCAACGACGGGACGAGCGGTGACGACGAAGAGGAGACGGACGAGGATCTCGACGACAACGAGCTCGTGAATGTGGTCAGCAACAACAGCGCCGCCGGCAGACAGGCTCTCGCCGCCGGAGGCAAGCAGCCTGGCCGCAAGAAGTCCGACCCGAGCAGCCCGGGCCGACGGCGCCCCGCCAGCTCGCCCAAGGGCTCGGCCTCCTGGCTCTCGGGGAATGTGTCGACGCCCGCCACGTCATCGTCGTCGTCCGCCGTTGGCGCCGGGCCTGGCGCGTCGGCCACGTTGCGGCGTCAGCGCAAGGAGTACCAGCCGCAGCAGCGCGACCCCGACGAGGCCGTGTTCCGGTTCTGGATGCTGGTGGAGGACTTCAAGCGGCAGAAGGACCGGCAGGCCAAGGCCTACCTGGCCGACATCCTCTACACGCAGTACCTGGTCCCGTCGACGGCCGAGTCGTCGACGTCGCCCTACTTCGTGTCGGCACTCCGCATGCCGCCCGACATACTCGACAGCATCGAGCAGGGCGTCAACGCCGCCGCCAACCTCTTCCTCTCGCGCAATCTCTTCGATGCCGCCCAGAACGAGGTGCGTGTCGTGTGTCGTGTCGTGTGTGTGTGTGTGTATGCGTGTGTGTGCGTGTGTGTGTGTGTGTGTGTGTGTCTTTCACTGTCACTCACCTGTCTCACGCTAGGTGTGGAAGCACATGCGCAAGCGCCCGTTTCCGAGCTTCATGAAGCAGATCTTCAACGCGTCGCTCTTCTGTTCGAATCCCGACACGCTGCTCACGGCCTCGGCCCTGCGCGATCTGAGCGACGCCGAGCGGCGCAAGGTGATCAAGCAGCGCACCCAGCTCCCGCTGCGCATCCCCGAGGTCATCTTCTCGGGCTTTGTGCGCTTCCTCACCAACCGAAAGTGGGACATCGACGCCGAGGCGCTCGACGACGACTGGGCGATCCAGCACCACCACGTCGGCGGCGAGGAGCGCGTCACCGTGTCGACCACCACCTTTGCCGAGTGCTCCATCCCCTGCTACCGCGGCGACGGCACCCTCAACGTGCCGCCCCACAAGGTACTGGACGCGACTCGACTAACTTCAGAGATCTCGCTCACCACGGTCGCTGACGGTCGCGGGTGGATGCAGGCGCTGGACATCATCAGTTCGGTGGATGAGCGGTGCTGCTGGGACGACATGTACTCCATGGGGCGCGTGGAACAGGTACGCAACACAGCCGACACGACACACGCACGACACGCCTGGCACGCATGACACATAGCACAGCTCATACGGTGTTTGTGTGTGCGCGCAGATGCTGGGCGAGCCGACGGCCAACTTGCTCCGGGTGGATACGTGGGTGCCGGGCGAAAAAGAGGGCGGCAAATTCGAACAGCTCGTGCTCCGCACGGCGAGGCGGCTCAAAGACGGCTCGGCGATCTATCTCTGGCGATCGGTACAACTACCACCAAGAAGCAGAAAAGAAGAGAACAATAAGAACTGATTGTGTGTCGCACAGGTGGAACACCCGGACTTTACTGAGAAAGGAGGCGCCCAGCGCTTGGAGTGCCACATATCGGGCTTCTTCATTCAACCTCACGAAGACCCGCGAAAGAGCACCATTTCCTCCCTTTCCATGGTTCGCTCCTCGCGCTCTCTATTGTGTTCTTTTTTTTTGTTGGTCGTTTACTAAATATTATTTATGTTAATTTATTATGCAGCTGGACACCAAGGGCTTGGTGTCGCCCGAGGTCGCTCGGGCCATGAACCTCCTCCAAGCTCGGCTGCCACTCAACCTCAACCGATACATCGCCTCCATTGTACCGCCCAGCCCATCCGGCCCGCTGATAACGACACGCACGCACTGCACACGCGCGAACAAGCTGACCAATGCTCGCACGCCCGCACATACAGGAAAAGCGATCGGCGCGTCTCCTCCAGGCCAAGCTGGTGCCGCCTGTCCTGCTGCCGGCCTGCTACGACTGCAACTGCCCCTGGAATCCCTGGCCGGAGGACGAAAAGGAAAAAGAGAGGGAGTGCGTCTCACACATTCCCCAACTATTTCTTTCACACACTTGCACACGAGCTGACTCCACCTCTCTCTCTCTCTCTCTCTTTCTCTCTCTCTGTGTGTGTGTGGTGTGTGTGGTGCGTGTGTGTACGCCAGCATGCCGCGGTTGTCGTTCAATGAGGGCGACAGCGTGGTGCTGTTGGAGCCAGGCCCTGACCCGAGCGCCTGGACTGGCTACTCGTTTGACAGCGGCCTCCGGGTACGCAGATCCAATATTCCAGCAGTTCGCCAACACGCAGTAGGGGGTCGTAGGTTGACTGACATCATCGCGTTCCCGGCATTCCTGTGCGGTGCAGGGTGCGCTCGACATCGACTACTTTCGGTATGCGATGAACGACGGGAACGGGACAGCGGGCGGCAAGTCCAAAAAGAGGGCCAACAACTACATGCCCTTGATCGAGCTCCTGTCTCGCTCCGACCTCATGATCATCACCGTACACGCCAACCCGCGAAACACACAGACACAGACACACAGACACAGACACACACACACACACACACAACAACAACAATAACACACAACACACACACGACTTGAGGGTATTTGCTGAACCTTTGCTGTCCCATGTCAGGCCCTGTGCTCGACGACGGACACGCAGGTGGCCGAGCGAGTGGCGCACGGGTTCTTGCACGTGCTTCGGATGTTCCCCGGACGCACGATCCCGCTGCTGGTCGGCCTCATCGGCAGCGAAGTCCGAAAGACGGGTAACAACTCCCTCGTCCACATCCAGCTCTCCAGCTCTACTCTCCATCGTTGCTGACTGACCTCTTTTTCCACGTGTGTGTGTGTTGTGTCGTGCGCTGGCCGTGCGGCAATGCAGGCATCATCCAGGGATCAACGCTCTTTCGTGGAAACGACATCGCGTCCCACCTGCTGTCGGCCTACTGCCAGTCGGTCGGCCGCAAGTTCCTGTTGAAGGTCATCCGGCCCCTGGTCGAAAAGGTCCTCACGCTCTACTCCCAAAACAAGTCGATGGAGGTACCTGCCCGCGTCCACCCTCTCACAAGCTCATCCTTTCTCATGAACATGACGTAAAATTCATTGATTATTACCTTATTTTTTCTTATTTTAAATTTATTTGTTTATCTTTATTATTATTGCAGATTGACCCCGCGCGGGCGGTGCCGGGCGAGGACCCGGAGGAGAATGCGCAAACGCTGTCCGATTTTTGTCATCTCTTCCTCAACACCATCACCAGCTCCATCAAGCACTGCCCCATGTACAGTCCTGCTCCTTGAAAAACCGCAGCATGGCTCACCACACGTGGCGCAGGTCTTTCCGAGCCGTGTGCTACCACCTGCAGCGAGAGGTCATCAAGAAGTTTCCCCAGAGTAAATACATCGTCCTCACCGTACGTGTCCACCACACGTAACCACCACTTTCTTCTTCTTCTCCAAATCAAAGAGATTTCTCATCCACTTTTGTGTCTCTTGTGTTGAAAAGAATTTCTTCTTCCTTCGCTTCATCTCGCCGGCGATCGTGAGCCCCGAAGCCTTTGGTATCCTAGAAGGTACCGCCACCCCCCTCGCAATTTCTTGCCCCCCCCTTGAAACTCATCAAACGGAACCATCAGAGCAAGTCTCTCCCAAGTGCCGGCGTGGGCTGGTGCTGGTGTCGAAGGTCATGCAGAACCTGGCCAACGGCGTCGAATTCGGCGAGAAAGAGGTTCGCGCAGGCCCTGCACCTCAGCAGTTTCTTTGGTGTCTGTTGGTGTCAATGGCCATAACATCCGCGCACCACGGCTGCGAACTGACGCTCTGGCCGGCGGCGAAAAAAAACACCAGGAACACATGCTGCGCTTGAACGGCTTCATTCGCGAAAACCTGGCCAAGGTCGAGGCCTTCTTCGAGGAGATCGCCTCGGAGTCATCCACCGTGCGTGGTCCCCCTTTGATGCCTACACTCGCTCGAACTTTTGCTGTCGCTCACGCACGCTGTCGTGCAGGAGGAGGAGCTCGCCGAGCGAGAGCTGACGCTGGAGGAGGCCTACCCCAGTGCGAGCTACCTCCACTCGGCGCTCTGCTGGTATGTCATCACATTCCTTTATTTGCCTGCTTTCGGCTGGTCTCGAGAAAGAAAGAGAGCAACATCAGCTCACCTTTTGTGTTTTATTTATTTATTTATCTTTGTCTTCTTCGATCGTGTAGCAACTTGGACAGGATCGCGGTGAAGGTGGCAGGCCTGGAGCGAAGCAAAAAGATTCTCAACCATAACAACAACAGCAGCGGCAACAACAACAACTCTGGCGACGGTCCAGCATTCCTGCAACTGCTGGAGGTACTTCATACCTCCCCCAAACATATATTCTTTGGCTGCCAGAAAAGGTTCGATCAAGGCTCAACGTTCAATCGACCGTGGTCGATTGCGCGCCAGGTGTTGTTGGAATGTGGGATGCCGACGATGAATGTGAATACCGAGGACCCGCGGGACTACATCCGAGGCGACAAGAAGTTCTCGCTCGTCAAGAAGCCACGCTCGGGCCGCCTCAAGCGCAACAAGGACGACCACCACGGCAGCGGCAGCGACAGCAGCGAGAGACACAAGCCAGCCAAGGAAAAAGAAAGGGAAAGGAAAAGGAAAAGACTAGAGAAAAGAACAGTCGAGGCGGTGCCAACAAGGACAAGCGCGACGTCGAGCGAACCAGATCCGAGCGTACGCGGGAGAAGCTGTCGGGCCGGGAGCGCGGCGCGACGCCGCACCAGAGTCCCTCGAGCGGCCGACACGACGGCGCGCCAGAGTCCCGCGAGGTGGCGGGCGACTCTGGCGTCCCTGCGTCGCCCGGCCGAACGCGGAGCGACAGCCTGGAGGGCTCCGAAGAGGGCATGAACAGCATCGGCAGCGAGCCGGCATCGGCGGCGACGGAGAAGACCGGGGGTGAGGGCGGCGCGAAGGAGAAGAGCTCGGCGTTCCTCAAGATCTCGATGATCAAGAAGAGCGGTCTCATGGACCGGCTCAACAAGAAGCGGAGCGCCAAGAAGTCGCCGCAGGGAGACAAGAGCAACAGCGTGCCGAGTGGCGGCGTCGGGGGCGTGGCCGCGCTGATAAGAGACAACAACAACAACAGCAGCAGCAAGGACAGCGACGACGAGGACGAATGGGCGTCGACGAGCTCCGACCGAGGCCTGTCGTCGGACGACGAGGACAGCTATGTGTCGGACACGGACAGTGTCGACAACACCAACAGTGAAGGCGCGGCCGGGAAGACGTCGTCTTCATCGTCGTCGTCGTCGTCGGCAAAGAGGCACAACCGGGGCAACTACACGGCCAGGGAGCGGTCCACCGCCAACCGCTCGCCCTCCAACCACCGCCGGAACGGCGGCGGGGCCGCGGCGCCGCTGGCCAAGTCGACGCGCAGCTCTAAGGACGGCAGTCGCACGGAGCGTGACAAGAAGCCCGGCGCCGCTGTCACACCCGCAGCCACGTCGGTTTCCAAAAAGAGTGCGCACTCCCCACCTGTCTATGAATTAACGACCCAAACAACTCACAACAAACAACAACGTGTGTCGTGTGTCGTGTGTCGTGTGTCGTGTGGTGTCGCCTCGTAGCCGTGCGGCCAGGAAGACTGAGTTTACAGACCTCGCTGATCCAAGTGATTGCTTCGTGTGAGCTCGGCTCGGACCCAGTGGGTTCGTGCTCCTATGTGTAGACTTTTTTATGATATATTTAATATTAACAATGACTTCTTGTTACCAGTGTCGATGGCCGCCTTGAGCAAGCAGCTGGAGTCGCTGCACGAGGAGCGGGTCAAGGCCTTCAAGGAGGTGGAGCGCTTCTTCATGTCACAGAGCAAGCTCTCGATCTTGGGCTCGGGCTCGGGCTCCTCCCCGGTTGCGGCCCACCACTACCCGCTGGCCGTGCTCTCGCCGCGCTCGACCGACCGCGGCATGCAGCCGCACATGCCCACCACGTTCACGTCGCCCTACATCATCGAGGAGTTCCGCAAGCTGATGGCGGTCTACGAGGACAAGGTGCGGCAGGAGGAGCGGCTGGTCCAGGCTCTCGTCTACCTCTCATCCACCACTTCTTCTTCGATGACATCGCCGCCCTCGCCGTCGTCGCCAGCATCGTCGTCGCCGTCGTCATCGCAGGGCATGCCGGCGGTGGCCGTCGTCGACGAACAGCGCTCGACCCACACGCGCAACCAGGCGACGTCTAAGAGCGGTTGATAGGCAACCGGTTACACGTGTAATTTTACCAACAAGCTTTTTGGTCATGAATATTTGGCATTGTTTGGTCCGAATTACAAAGATTACACAAAAAAACTATTCGGCTAACGGAAACAAAGGCCTACCTTTTTATGCACCATTACCTAATCCGAAAAGAGCTCTGCCACGCGACCTTTCGCGAGAATGGAGAGGAGGCGCGACTGAAGAAGCCGTTGAGCGCGTGGCCCCTCATGTTCGGCGAACATGAAGCGAAACGAATTGTCTTCTCGCAACAGCTGCTTGTCGACAAGTAAGCGCTCCAGGCCAATAGGTACTCCGTTCCGCCCGCCCACTGTCTTTCTCCCCACCGCAAACGAACTGAAGAGAGGAGTTGAAGCTCTGAAGCTAGGCTTGGAAAAAGTATCATCATCAACAACAAGAACAAGAAGACGTTAGATCATCATAGACATAGAAGATGTTGGAATACAAGATCGTCGTGCTCGGAAGCGGTGGTGTGGGTAAGTCGGCCCTCACAGTCCAGTTCGTCCAGGGTATCTTCGTCGAAAAGGTAGAACACCACCACCTCTCGTACCGGAGATCACTCTACTTCAACTGATGTGTTCTTCTTCTACTACTACTTGATCCTCTACTTCGTCTTCTTCAATTCTCATACTGACCCGCCTTCGTTCGAACTGCAGTACGATCCCACAATCGAAGACTCGTACCGTAAGCAGGTCGAGGTCGATGGCCAGCAGTGCATGCTTGAGATCCTCGACACGGCCGGAACTGAGCAGTTCACTGCGTACACTTACGCCCATCGAATGACCAACAAACTCCCCCTTTGGGCAACGAGCTAACCCATCTTCTACCCCCAAACAGCATGAGGGACTTGTACATGAAGAACGGACAGGGCTTCATTCTTGTATATAGCATCATCGCCCAGTCCACGTACCTATAACCTTCAACAACAACCACTAGAAGTTGATGAACAATCAAATCAAACTAACGCCTTCGTTTCAATCAACATAGATTCAACGACCTCGAGGACCTGCGGGACCAGATCCTGAGGGTGAAGGACACCGAGGATGTGCCGATGGTGCTGGTGGGTAACAAGTGCGATCTCCAGGACCAGAGGGCGATCTCGAGGGACCAGGGCGAGGGCCTCTCCAAGAAGTTCAACTGCGCCTTCATCGAGGCGTCGGCCAAGTTGAAGATCAACGTCGAGAACGTCTTTTTTGACCTCGTCAGGCAGATCAACAAGAAGAACACCGGCAACAAGACAGGCGACAAGAAGAAGAAAGGCTGCGCTCTCATCTAGATAACCGACATCACCATCACCAGCACCTTCCATCTTCCCCCGCCCCCTTACTTGTTCTTCTACGACATCACCACTCACACATCGACATCTCTTTTGCACCTCCAACTACCGATCACTCCTCCGCCCTTCAACGACGAGTGTCTCTCTTGACCAAGCTTCACCAACAAGACCAGTTGGAGAGGGCGACGAAGGAAGGGACGATTCTCGGCGGCCAGAAGGGGGAAGGCCAATGCGATGTATAAACGTATTCTTCTTTTGACAAAGTAATAACAAACTGTTTCACCTCTTCACCAACCCAACCCAGCACAAGAAGATGAGCGCATCTTGTTCATTCATCTTCGTACGTCCCAACGCTGCCCTGCAACGGCGTTCTTCGTTTGCCCTACAACGAGGAATGGAAAGAAGTTGTCCATTCCTCGCGTTCTTGCCTCGCAAAAAGAAGGGCAACTTGCATTCCAAGAAATAAGCTGGAAAGCCTGGCCAGCATGTGCGCCTGCTTCCACAGCCGCTGCCACCGAGCGAGTGGCGGCCACCAACGGGCCTGTTGGTGCTTGCTTATGAGAAATATTACAGAATGGCGCCTTTATATCCTGCCCACTAGCATCCGTGATTCTTTGCCCAACAACCACATGTGACACGAAGCCACCAAGCTACTTGTAACACACCACCCTCTCCTCTCTTCTTTCAACCAAGTGCTCACGGGCTGAGCGAGACTATATCTTCCAATCAAACAACATAACCCAACCAACAATCGTACATATCATCCCCCTTGTTTCAGCTGCAACGCAATGTTGACCAACTGACATGCAACTGGCACGCAACTGCAGCGGAACCTCAACAAGATGGGAAAGGAGAAGACCCACATCAACCTGGTGGTGATCGGCCACGTCGACGCCGGCAAGTCGACCACCACCGGCCATCTGATCTACCGCTGCGGCGGCATCGACCGACGCACCATCGACAAGTTCGAGGAGGAGGCGCGCGCCATCGGCAAGGCCTCCTTCAAGTTCGCCTGGGTGCTGGACAAGCTCAAGACCGAGCGCGAGCGCGGCATCACCATCGACATCGCCCTCTGGAAGTTCCAGAGCCCCAGGTACCTAATCCTTTACTGTGTTTGTTGCCATGTGACCAGTGCGAAACTAAATGAACTTGAATGGTGACTATTGAACAGGTACGACTTTACGATCATCGACGCCCCGGGACACAGGGACTTCATCAAGAACATGATCACCGGCACCTCGCAGGCCGACGTGGCCCTGCTCGTCATCTCGGCCGCCCAGGGCGAGTTCGAGGCCGGCTTCTCCAAGCACGGACAGGTAACTAACCAATCGAGTAGTCGTGGATCGAGTATTGTTGGTTGCACGCCAACTGACATGTGTTGGTCAGACCAAGGAGCACGCGCTGCTGGCCTACACGCTGGGCGTGAAGCAGGCGATCGTGATCGTCAACAAGATGGACTCGCCTTCGGTGATGTGGCGCCGCGACCGCTTCATCGAGATCCAGGACGAGGTGAGCGCCTACCTCAAGAAGGTCGGGTACGTAACACCACTACCCTCCCACCCAAACATTAAAAACGATTAATAGCTATTGGCTGACTTTATGTAATGTGGCTGGCGAATGCGGGAGCAGGTACAACCCCAGGAATGTGCCCTTCATTCCTCTGTCGGGGTGGGGCGGCGACAACATGACCGACAGGAGCGAGAACCTGACGTGGTGGGACGGACCCACCCTCATCGAGGCGCTGGACTCCATCAAGCCGCCCAAGAGACCCCTGGACAAGCCCCTCCGCATTCCTCTCCAGGTGCCCACATTCCTCCCACATTCCATCATAGTATAATCGACATTTTGTAATAATGCCCCCCCACCAGGACATCTACAAGATCGGAGGCATCGGCATGGTGCCCGTGGGCAGGGTGGAGACCGGCGTGGTGCGCTCCGGCATGCAGGTGGTCTTCGCTCCCTGCGGCGTGACCACCGAGGTCAAGTCCGTCCAGGTGCTCCTCACAACACTCAATAGAATCCATGTCTACCACATGATGTCTTAACGTTGTCGTCAACATGTATTCACAGATGCACCACGAGGAGAAGGCTGAGGGCGTGCCGGGCGACAACATTGGATTCTGCGTGAAGTCGACCGGAGCGCTGCGCAGCATCAAGCGCGGCCATGTGTGCGGCGAGGCCCGCCGCGACCCGCCGCGCGAGTGCGAGAACTTCACGGCCCAGGTCATCGTGCTCAACCACCCGGGCGAGATCCGGGCCGGGTACTCGCCCGTGCTCGACTGCCACACGACCCACATCGCGTGCCGCTTCGACGCCCTGGTGGAGAAGCTGGACCGCCGTACGGGCGCCCGCACCGAGGAGTCGCCGGCCAGCCTCAAGAGCGGCGACTGTGCCCACGTCGTGCTGGTCCCCTCCAAGCCCCTCTGCGTCGAGTCCTTCACCGACTACCCGCCTCTGGGCAGGTACGCTTCCACAATCTAGCTCGATCAACATCATTCATATTCGTACAACATTGATATATGAAGAAGATACATGTATAACAAAACTCTAACATGTTTCCGGTGATCAGGTTCGCGGTGCGGGACATGAAGCAGACGGTGGCGGTGGGCGTGATCAAGGCCGTGACCAAGAGGGACGGAGCTGTGGGCGTCTCCGCCGCCGGAGCGACCAAGAAGGCCGGCAAGAAGGCCTGACGCCAGGTGGAGCCTATTTCTTTTTTCCTCTCCCACTTGGGCGAGGTTGTTTTGGAATACACTCCCACATATCGCACCCCCCCCCAAACGAGATCCATTCTCGTCTGGGAATGGTCAAATTATGTGTCGACACGCTCGGGTTCACCGCACGAACCAAAACGACTGAAAGCGACAAAAGAACGAAGGCCGAGAACTGAAATTGCTGGGTAGGTAACGTTCTTGGTTCTTGGTTCTTGGTGGTCAGTCAAACTACACTCTCTGCACTCGTGAGCCACACCAAGGTCCCCTCAGAAAAGAGATTAGCGTAAAAGATTGTAAATTGGGAACAGAAGGAATGGAACAGCCCAAGGAACGAAAGGCCACGCGCGTGTCGGGCGATGCGGCGGCAGGACCCGCCACTGAAGAGGCAGAGGCCCTCTTCCCAGTGAAGAAGGTGGTGCTCTCCAAGACTGGCATCGGCTACTTCGAACGGTACCCCCCTCTCATTCTCAATCTCAATCTTCATTTTTTTCTAATAATTAAAAATGATTTCATAATTTGGGTTTAATTATAAAAAATATATGCGACACCAACGACAATAGGGAGGACGAGGTGGCAGGCGGGCGGCCGTTCGAGCTGTTCTTCAAGAGCGGCGACATGAACGACGTCCTCAAGTCCCTCACCATGGTCGACCTCTCCAACAAGACCGGTACATAGCTAATGAGTGCTTGCCATCATCGCCCAAAAGCGCTGCTGCTCCCTTTATTTGAAAGAGACAACTTGTCTTTTGTTATATTTTTTATTTTTAAAAAATAATTGACACAAGGAGGGTTCTTCCCAGATGTCAAGGCCAAGGTGACCGCCGAGTTCAGCTTCGGGAAGAACAAGCAGAGCACCATCCAGTCCAGCTCCGACATCAGCACCATCGGCAAAGCCAGTACGCACACGCACACACACACGCACACACACGCACACGCACACGCACACGACAGATGTGGGTGGTGTCTCACGACGGAGTGCAGGTCTGGTGTCGTCGATCAGCTACGAGTCGACACGGCCCTTCGACAAGCAGCTCGACGACCTCTCCATCTCGCTCAACGAGCACTCGTCCCTGCGCGACCTGCTGGGCCAGGTCAAGGGCACGCCCGTCCAGGTGGAGGTCCTCCGCCACGGCAAGCGCGACCTCATCGAGGGCACCGTCATCGGTAACCCCTTCCATTCCCCACTTCACCACTTTTCATTGTGTGCTCACTGCCGCACACGCACACGCACACGCACCACCGCACACGAACAGGTCTGGAGAAGAAGACGCTGGTGCGTCCAAGTTGGCACGAGGCCTACTTCCTGGCGCTGCTGGTGGCGGGCAAGGCCGTGCAGTACTTCAACCTCGGCACCGTGACCAAGCTGCGCTTCGTGAACGAGCTCATGCAGCAGGACCTGCGCCACCTCCTCACCATCCTCCTCCAGGTGCGCCATCCACCCCTCCGCTCTCTCTCTCTCTCTCTCCCTTTCTCTCTCTCTCACACACACACACTCCTTGTTCTGGCGCTGACCTCCCGTTGTGTGCGTGTCGCGTGTGTCGCGTCGTGCGGTGTATGCGTGCGTGCGACAGGCGAAGAAGAAGGATCTGAAGTCGGTGACGGGCTACACGCGCGGCGCGGGCGAGAAGCGCAACATCCGGGCGTCGTACATCGTGGAGGCGCCCGTGTGGAAGACCACCTACCGCCTCCTCTTCAACAACAAGAGTACGCAATATTATTTCGATTCACCAACCGGTTGCTTGCTTTGGTGTTGCATAGCAACACCCGGATGTCTTACATGACAACGCGCAACGATTGACGTGCAACAGAGGAGGTGAAGTCGATCATCGAGGGCTGGGCGCTGGTGGACAACACGCAGAACGAGGACTGGCGCGACGTGAAGCTGTCGCTGGTGTCGGGCGCGTCGAACTCGTTCATCTACGACCTCTACAACCCGCGCTACGCCGCCCGCACTGAGGTACCACCCCACCCACTCCCAACCACCACGCTTACTCTTTCGTCCGCCAATTGGGACCCACGAGAGTTTAACTCTCTTTCGCCATTGGCGCGCGGGACAGATCGAGGTGGAGCAGGAGGAGACCCTGGCCCCGCCCACGCTCGAAGACGCCGTCGCCCAGCACGACCTCTCGGCCCTCTCCGAGGCCACCGCCACCCGCGACGAGAGTACGTTCCTTTCTTTATATATATATAAATATATACTTACATATCAACATTATATAAATATAATGCCGTATATATGCTGTTTATTGATTTATTTATTATTTATTCATTAATTGTTTTCTTTTATGGCCCACAGAGAAAGCGGTGCCGGTGCGCCGCGCCCGGGCCATGAAGGAGAAGGCGGATATGATGCCCTCCATGTCGATGGCTATGGCTTGCGCGCCGCCGCCGATGGCCTCCATGTCCTACGCCAGGCGGTCCTCCATCTACGCCGAAGAAGAGGCCGAAGAGGAGGCCGCCATCTGCTACGACGGCGACATGGACGCTTACGGAGGCCTTCCCGGCGGCCCTCCGCCCGAAGAGTACTCCCGCCGCCCCATCACACCCCCCCTTACGCCTCCTCCGCCGCGTGTGACTGAGTGGGCGCCTCGGGCCTGCGCATACCAGGTTCTCGAGGTCGTCGGCGTCGTCGTCGGTGGAGGTCAACTCCGAAGCCAAGAAGATGGAGATGGCCGACCTCTTCCAGTACAAGGTATGGACCACTCGACCAATCCCATGCGACCTTTTTGACCACCAACCAATAATCAATCAACGAACGAACAGATCACGAGCGCGGTGAACGTGAACCGCAACCAGTCGGCCCTCGTGCCCTTCCTCCACACCGAGTTCCACGGCGTCAAGGCCTCCGTCTACAACAAGGTACCCTCTCGACCCCCACCCACTCACCCCCCACCCCCAATCTGCCATGTCAGCGTGACGTGGCACCAGTCAGTAACTTGCCTTTTGGGGGGGGCGGGAAATGAATGCGAAGAATGTGCGGGAGGACAACCCGCTGGCGGTGATCAAGTTCAAGAACACGTTCGGCGTGCCGCTCGAGTCGGGGCCGCTGTGCCTGTTCGAGGACGACGTCTACGTGGGCGAGTCGATGCTGCCGCGGGTCAAGGTCAACGAGGAGATCTACGCGGCCTACGCCGTCGACCTCAAGACCACCGTCACCATGACCGACTCCTCCGAGCGTACGCAGTTACACACGACACGACACGACACGACATACACGCACACGACACGACACGACACACACACCGCACACACTGATGAGTGCTTGTGCTTTGTCGACGCATGCAGTGCGGGCCGTGCACCAGGCTTATGCGTCGCGGTACGACTGGGACTGGGAGCGGGGCCGGCTGACCCTGGTCCGGTGGCGCGTGTACGAGTTCGTGTACGTGGTGGACAACAAGAACGACCACCCCATCGACCACTTCTATCTCGAGGTTCGGCCCCCCCGTTGTTCAAAAAAGGAGATTTTTGAACACTTCGACGGAAGACTGATTTGGTCCTTACCGTCCATGATTGGCGCAATTTGAACGCAGCATCCGAAGAAGGCGACGGAGCTGACCGAGACGGCGGAGCCCGATGAGCGGCTGGACCACTTCTACCGGTTCAAGCTGGTGGTGCCTGCCGGCCAGGTCGTCAAGTTCGTCATCAAGTGCGTTCCCCGCCTCAACAACTGCGGTTGATCGACTTCGATGTGTCTGACCACTTCTTGGCCAACACACACACGACACACACGACACACACACACACACGACACACACACGACACACACACACACACACAAACGCGCACGCACACACACACCACCGCACGCGCAGGGAGCGAGAGGCCGAGTACGAACAGCATGACCTGCGCAACGTGACCAAGGAGCAAGCCGAGCAGTGGTTCAAGGCCGTGCGTGCACCCCACGAGCGCCATGGTGGGCGGCCCATGAGCGAGCACTCACGCAACACACACACACACACATACACACACACACACACACGCCGTGCGGATACAGGGCTATGTTACGGCGGACATCAAGAAGACGCTCGATGCCATTGTCGCGCGGAATGCCAAGGGAGAGCAGCTGCAGCGCAAGATCAACACGGTCAGCAAGCACCTGCGCTCGCTCAACGAGGACATCCAGCGAATCGACAGCTGCCTCGGCGCGCTCGCGCTCTCCCAGAGCAGCCTCTTTGCGTACGTGACACGACACGCACGACACGCGCGGCACAGGACACACGACACGACACGCACAACACAACGACACACACGACATGCACCTCACGCACGTACAACATGACACAGGGAGCAAGACAAGTTCAGGGACTTCTTCACGAAGGAGCTCAACACGACCAAGGCCGAGCGGGTCCAGGTGGAGAAGGAGAACCAGCAGCTCGAGAAGAAGCGTGACCGCAACAACTCCAAGAAGGAGACCCTCGCGTTCAGCGTTCGCTTCGACGACAAGCAGATCAGCACCTGAAAACTGTGTGACGTCTGCAGGGAGTACCCCAGCTGTGGCCGGTCAGAAAAATGTCCCGCGAAGCAATTTAGAGATTAACGCGACGAAGAACGAAAACGAGAACGCTCATTAACATTTTCTTACCCATTCTTGTCGAGATATGCAGCGACTAAAGACAACGAAGACGCCGCTGCTGCTCCTGCTGGTCCTTGGCCTGGCGACCTTCGTCTTGATCGCCCTCCACTACCTCGGCGGTGCACCGGGGGAGACCGAGGCCGAAGCCCAACAATGGCCGGAGAAAAACCAGAGCCGCACCACCATCTCGCGGGTGGCGGTCTTAGAGAGCACCGGGTGGCACGACGAGGTCGTCGCCGCGCTGGTCTACGCCATCGGACAGCAGCCCTCGACTACGGCACTCACCCTCTACCTCAAGGCCCGGCGCTACGGCATCGACCAACTCTACGCCGCCTTCGCCCCGCAGGCCTCCATCTTTCCGGCCCGCCGCATGCGCGACTTCCTCGACTTGCCCGGTGGCTCGCTTCCCGCGCCCGACGTGGTGGTGCTCGCCACGGGCGAGCGGGACTTTGCCAACCACGCCGACATCATTCACCACCTCTTCACCTCGTCGCCGCACACGCGCCTGCTCTGCGTAGTGCACCATGCGGCCCAGTGGGAGGCCGGTCGCATGCCCGAGAAGCTGCTGCCCTTCGTCCTGCCCTGGGTCGAGGCCGGCCGCATCACCTTTCTCACCCTCGCGCCGCACGTTGCCGACCACTTGTCGACAATCGCCATACCCGCTTGGCGCGGACAGGTGTCGACGCCTGCTAGGACACCCTTGCGGGCCCGTGTAGAGACCTGGGTGCCTGTGTTCGAGGTCGCTCAAGCTGGGCTGGCCGCGCAGCGCACCAGCGTCAGGGCGGGCGAGACGGCCTTCGCGATCCAGGGCAACTTCGACCCGGGGCGGCGCAACTACGACGGCGTGCTGTCGCGCCTGCGGTCGGACGGGCAAGCGGCCGGCTTGACGCTCCACCTGCTGGGCAGCGGCAAGGGCGTCAAGGTGCCGCAGGGGCTCGAGGGCCGCGTGGTGGTCGACAGCGGGTTGGCCTACCTGCCCTACTACGCCATCATCGCCCGGAGCGTGGCGCTGGTGCCGTCGTTTGCCACGGACGACTACTACGTCGAGCGGGCCTCGTCGACGGTGGCGGCCTCGCTCATCGCCGGCTGCCCCCTCGTGGCCAGCCGCCGGCTGCTGGCCACCTACACCTACCTCGACGAGTCCGTGGTGTGGGTGCAGGAGGAGGACGAGGACGAGATGGACGTCGTGATCCGCGTAGGCCACGAGCGAACCGCCGCCGAGCGGAGCGCAAAGAACGACAACGTGCGGCGGCGGAACCTGGAGCTCTGCGCCAGGAGCGTGCGACAGTTTGACCGGTGGATCCTCGAAGCCACAGCCGCGAGGCCCGACATTGATGACAGCCAGGCCTGAGCCGGGAGCGAAAGTGACAATTTTCTTCTCTTGAATTTGTTCTTCCCAAGAAAATAGTAATTCTGACCAGGAAATCTGGTAACCATAAGAAATTTCATTTTTAACTGGTCAACTTTCATGTTAGGAACATTGGCTTCCTGGTGGCCAAATGATGATTACGTTTGCAGCTCAGACGCTGGCGCCGCCGAGCTTCTTGGAGAAGCGCACACCAGAGGCGATGGTGTTGATCCTGGTGGCGTTCCTATCTCGCTTGCCCTCGAGACTCTTCTGCTCCTTCTTGGCTGCCACCAGTCCCACCCTGGTTTCGTTGAGCCCCTTCGTGAAAAAGTCCCGGAACTTGCTCTGCTCCCTGTGGTGTGTGTGTGTGACGTGTGCGGTGGTACGTGTCATGTGTTCGATGCGCGTGTGCGGAGGAGCGTGTGTCGTGTCGTGTGGTGAGTTCGTGTAGTACGGAATGGTGAGTGTCTACGAGCGCAGCCCACGTACGCATGGAGGCTGCTCTTGCCGAGGGCGAGGGAGTCGAGGCAGCTCTTGATTCGGGTGACGTCCTCCTTGAGCGACGCCACTTGGCCTTGAGCCTTGCTTAACCCCCGCTGCAGCTCCTTCGCCTTCTCGTTTAGGCTCACGATCTGATCGAGCGTCTTCTTGACCGCCGCCGTAATGTACCCCTGTGTTCGCGCACGTGTGTCATTGTGGTGCGTGTCGTGTGCGTGTCGTTGTTCGTGTGAGCTGTGCCGATGATTAGGCGAAACGTTGAGGCCTGAAATACCTCAGCGAACCACTGGTCGGCTTGCTCCACGGTCACGCTGGCGAGCTGGTACTCCTCCTGGACCGCCTCCTGCTCTCTGGTGGTCGTGCGTACATTCAGAAAAAAACAATAGAAAATAGGGCCTAGACTTGGCTCTTCGACGTACTTGACGACGAACTTGACGACCTGGCCGGCAGGCACCACCAGCTTGAAGCGGTAGAAGTGGTCCAGCCGCTCATCGGGCTCCGCCGTTTCAATCAGCTCCGTCGCCTTCTTCGGATGCTGCGTTCAAATTGCGCCAATCATGGATGGGTATGACCAAACAACTCTTCCATCGAAGTGTTCAAAAATCTCCTTTTTTGACACGGGGGGGTCCGAACCTCGAGATAAAAGTGGTCGATGGGGTGGTCGTTCTTGTTGTCCACCACGTACACGAACTCGTACACGCGCCACCTCCGCAGGAACAACCGGCCCCGCTCCCAGTCGCACTGCCCCGCGTCTGCCTGGTAGACGTCACGCACTACACACGCCTAACCTTTGAGTTTGGGCGTGTGCGGTGGTGCGTGTGCGTGTGCGTCTGCATGAGTGCGTGTGCGGTGGGGCCTGTGCGTACGTTCGGAGGAGTCGGTCATGGTGACGGTGGTCTTGAGGTCGACGGCGTAGGCCGCGTAGATCTCCTCGTTGACCTTGACCCGAGGCAGCATCGACTCGCCCACGCAGATGTCGTCCTCGAACAGGCACAGCGGCCCCGACTCGAGCGGCACGCCGAACGTGTTCTTGAACTTGATCACCGCCAGCGGGTTGTCCTCCCGCACATTCTTTCGCATTCATTTCCCGCCCCCCCCCTAAGTCAGCAAGGTATTGACTGCCACGTCACGCTGACATGGCAGATTGGGGGTGAGTGGGTGGGGTCGAGAGGGTACCTTGTTGTAGACGGAGGCCTTGACGCCGTTGAACTCGGTGTGGAGGAAGGGCACGAGGGCCGACTGGTTGCGGTTCACGTTCACCGCGCTCGTGATCTGTTCGTTCGTTGGTTGATTATTGGTTGGTGGTCAAAAAGGTCGCGTGGGATTGGTCGGGTGGTCCATACCTTGTACTGGAAGAGGTCGGCCATCTCCATCTTCTTGGCCTCGACATTTACCTCCACCGATGACGACGCCGACGACATCGACAACCTGCGTCCAACCATCCATGGATTCGCCTGAATGAGCCGTGTGCAACACAACTGCGCCAACAGGCGACCACGAGGTGCATTGGGCTGCGGTGCTTTGGGGGGCGCACTCGCGTACCGTTCGAGGACATCCCTGACGCCCGCTTGGTCCATGGAGCCTCCAATTAAACATGTGCCAAGCGTTTGGATAGCGGTGAGCGGCATGGGGGCGGCTTGTTGCATCTGCATCTGGGGCAGCGGCAGCGGCTGCGATGATGTGGTCGACGCGAGCTGGTTGGTTGGAGAGCGAATCGGGCATCGGTCTGCCTCTTCTCGACTCCCTGTGTCCACACGGGCGTACACGCAGATATGATCAGTCAAGTCTGTCAGACTGGGCTCCCACCGCCCACCAGCGCCGGTGATGACGCGTCGTACGTTTATTCGTCTTCCGCTTCTTGGCTTTGACGGGCTGGGCATGGGCATGGGCGCGCACCACTGGAGTCCGCTTCCCTGGAGATTGCACCCGATCGAACGTGAGAAATTATGAGTGCGCGCATGCGTGGGTGTGCGTGTGCGTGTGCGTGTGCGTGTGTCGTATAGGCGTGTGTCGAGTGTCATGCGCCCAAGAAAGCGAACGTACGCTGGTCTTGCATAGCCCTCGCGCCGGTCAGAACCGACACGTTGTGCTGAGCGATGGCGTCCTCGAGTGTGGGCGGCGCCATGGTCTCCTCCTGCTCCACCTCGATCTGCATCGTCCCCCCGCCCCCCCAATCACCGACCATCAGTTAGCCGAGTAGACTGGCCCTCAACGGCACCCGGTACAGAGGAGTGGGTGGGGGAGGGTGCGCGTGCCTCGGTGCGGGCGGCGTAGCGCGGGTTGTAGAGGTCGTAGATGAACGAGTTCGACGCGCCCGACACCAGCGACAGCTCCACCCCGCGCCAGTCCTCGTTCTGCGTGTTGTCCACCAGCGCCCACCCCTCGATGATCGACTTGGGCCGTTGCTGCTCGGCGTCACCGTCATCGTCGATATCATCGGGGCCGGCAGGACGGCGACCCGGGCGGTGGTTGGTATTGAAAAAGAGGCGGTAGGTGGCCTTCCACACGGGTGCCTCGACGATGTACGACGCCCGAATCGTGCTCGACTCCCCGCCCCCGCGCGGGTAGGCCGTGACCGACTTCAGGTCCTTCTTCTTCGCCTGTCACACGCACACGAACACGCACACGCACACGCACACGGCACACGCACACGGCACACGGCACACGCACACGCACACGCACAGGGTTAGCGAGGTGAGCTGTGGGCGGGAGTGGTTGGTGGAGGTGCTAAACCTGGAGGAGGACGGAGAGTAGGTGGCGCAGGTCCTGGCGCATGAGCTCGTTCGCGAACCGCAGCTTGACCACTGCGGCGAGGTCGAAGTACTGCACGGCCCTGCCGCCCACCAGCAGCGCCAGGAAGTAGGCCTTGTGGGCACTCGGGAACACCACCTTCTTCCGCTCCAGACCTGCGTTGCATTGACTTTCATTATAACCGCACGCACGCACACGCACGCACATGCACCACCGCACACGCACACGCACACGCACACAGAGGATGCCTACCGATGACGGTGCCCTCGACGAGGTCGCGCTTGCCGTGGCGGAGGATCTCCACCTGGACGGGCGTGCCCTTGACCTGGCCGAGCAGGTCGCGCAGGGACGAGTGCTCGTTGAGCGAGATGGAGAGGTCGTCGAGCTGCTTGTCGAAGGGCCGCGTCGACTCGTAGCTGATCGACGACACCAGACCTGTGCGCGCCCCAGCCGCCATCCACCCAACCCACCACCTCAGCTTTAGATGTGTTGCGTTTTGATGGTGTTGCGTGGTCGATGCGGTTACGTACTGGCACTGCCCCGGGCGAGCGGCTGGTCGTCGACCTCCTTCTTGGCCTTCTTGGTGTCTGGTGGCGACGATGTGGGGGTGGGGTTGGGTCAGCTCAAGAAGAAGATGAACGAAAGACATCAGCAGCGGACAGATACCGGGTCGGCCGGAGAGGTCGATCATGGTGAGAGACTTGAGGACGTCGTTCATGTCGCCGCTCTTGAAGAACAGCTCGAACGGCCGCCCGCCCGCCACCTCGTCCTCCCTGTTGTCGTTGTAGTCGCATATATTTTGTCGCACATAAATGTTTGGTGAGATGATACTTACATTTTTATGTCTATTGAAACTGTACTATTTAACATGATATGATGATTAACAGTGTGTCTGCCCTAGGGGACATTGAGAGGGGAGGGGGGGTACCGTTCGAAGTAGCCGATGCCAGTCTTGGAGAGCACCACCTTGGTCACTGGGAACACCGGTCTCTCGCTGGCATCGTCGCTGGACTCGGTTGGGGTCGTCGTACGCTCGGGCGAGGCGTCGCTGGCGTGCTTCCTCTTGCGCTCGCTGGTCGTGGACTCAACTTCCATGTTCGCACCTGCAGCGCCACCAATAATTTAGTTATATTGGTTTTATTTATTGTTCACACGGAAAAGCAGAAGAAGCACGTACGCGGTGAATGGAAGGAAGAGAATAAAAAAGTTGTGGCCGCCTGGCTGTTTTATGTTGGCTCCCAACCAATGGCAGCGCGGTAATTGTTTTAGGCGAGAAGCTTGTCTCGCCACTCAGTGATTGGTCGAAACGTCACGTTGCAATGCGACCACTGCTGGCACACAGGCGTTTACTTTGTACAAGAGACCACCCTACACGTCTTGGGAGGACGCCGCCGCCTCCGAGCTGTTGTTGTTGTTGTTCTTCCTCGCGTCGTCGTTGTCGTGGGCTTCTCCGTCGTCTGTTATCTCGCTGTCGTCGTCCAGCGTGACATTCAACGATTGCGCACCGTCTTCTTCGCCATCGCCATCGCCATCGGGCATCTGCGTGGCGTCGTCATCGTCTTCAATGTCCGATCCGCCCTCGAACACGAACGACCCGAACGGCGGCGGCGGCCCGACCCGGTCGATCTCCTCCACAATCTCGCCTTCTTCATCGTCGTCGACCACACCGCCGTAGAGGTCCACCTCCATCGTACTCGTGTCGACACCCTTCCCCACTTCTTCTTTGTCTTCTTTGTCTTCTTCTTCGTTCTTTCCATCATCGCCTGATTTGTCGACGCCGCCGAAGAGGTCGAGTTCGAGCGTGCTTGTATCGGCGCCCTTCTCGGTCTCGGCCTCGGCCTCGGCTTGGTCTTCGCCGTTGTCGACGCCGCCGAAGAGGTCCAGCTCCAGCGTGCTCGTGTCGACGCCCTTCTCGGTCTCTGGTGGGTGGCCGTCGTCGTCGTCCTCGGCTTCGTCGTTGCCGATGCCGCCGAACAGGTCAAGCTCCAGCGTGCTCGAGTTCACACCTTTCTCGGTCTCGTCGTCGTCGTGGTTGTTGTCGATGCCGCCGAACACGTCCACGCTCATATCGACGGCCTTCTGGGACTCGGCCTCCAACTCCGACGTCAACTCCAACTCAGAGTCGTCGGGGTTCTGATCGAGGCCACCACGATCGTCGACGCCGCCAAAGAGGTCCATCTCCATAGTACCCTCCTCGGCCGCGATCTTTCGGCCGATCACGCACTCTGCTTCTTCGTCGCCGTTGTCGTTGTCGTCGTCATTGTTTTTGTTGTCGACGTCTTGTTCGGCCTGGTCGGCTTCGACTTCCATCGAAACCTCGTGGTCCTCCAGCAGCCGAACGAGGCCGAAGCTGCGATCCACGAACAGCTCGCCGTCCGAGTGGTCGATGAGCCCGTCGTCGTCATCATCGCCTTCTTCGTCTTCTTCGTCGTCGTCGTCTTCGAATTCGGCTTCCGACAGCTCGACGTCGCTCTCCGCCACTTGCTCCACGGCGGCAGCCGCGACGTTGGCCGCTTGCGCGATGCTCACCACGTCGTCCGACGATTCATCGTCGTCTTCCTCCGCTTCGCCTTCGCCCGTCCGACCACTCGTGCCAGCCGCCGTCTCGCCACCATCGCCGCCGCGCACCGTCTCCTCCTCCCGCCCTCCTGCCTGGGCGTCGGTGGCCTGTTCTCCAAGTTCGCCGCCGACGGGCGCTTCGCCAATCTCGGCGCCGTCTCCCGCCTTCTCGACGCCGCCCTCTTCTTTGCCTGTTTCTTCTCGCACAGGCGAAGGCGGCTCCTCTCTCCTCTTCTTGGCTGCTGCCGCCAGTGATGATGGCGGCGCCGACGACGACGACGACACTTCCTCCGCGCCATCAGCTCCTTCCTGCTGCACCCCGGCTCGCTCTGCTTCTGCTTCGGCTTCTTCTTTCCCTTCTCTTTCTCGTTCGTCCGCTTCATCTATTCCCAGCGTCACGGCTGCCATGGCTGCCTCTTCTTCTTCTTCGCTCTTCTCCTCTCGCTTTCGCTTCTTCGTCTCCGGCTCTTGTTCGAGCACGGCTGGTGGTGGTTCTTTGGATGTTGAAGATGAAGTGGATGGACATGACGACGAGAGGTGGTCCAGGGTGTGCTGGATGCGGTGGACGAGGCGCAGGTGGTCGAGCTTGCGGTGGAGGAGGTCGCGCCGTACCTCGGCCAGCCGACGCCGGAGGGCGAGGGTGGCCCGGACGCTGTCGCAGCGCCGCACCAGCAGCTCTCGCCGCCGGCTCAGCCCCTCCATCGATGACGCCCGGTGGTGCCCGCGGCTCTGCGAAGCAGTCGAGTGGGTACCGTTGGGTTCATCAGCCACCTCCATCAACTGAATTGGATTTATAATACTCAATCCCAGACGAATCAATCAAACCAAATCGAACAAACTATCGACGACAGTTGCCAATTCAAATTTTTCTGAGAATGTTTCTACAACACGGGAGGCGTCTAGTTTGGGTGAAGAGGCGAGCCAAGAGTGTGTAATTTACTGGTTGGTGGTGTTTCTGTAGCACACGCGCTCGATGGCGTTCACGATGTTCTGGGTCTGCACCATGGCCTCGTCCTCGAGCGGCCAGGTGTAGGGCATGGGCACGTCGGCGCCGGTGATCCTCTCCGGGGGCGCGTCCAGGAAATCGAAGCAGTCTGTGGTTGTTGCCACGCATGACGATCAGTTCATCAGCCCAGCATTGTGTACGTTGTGTGTTGTGCGTTGCGTTGCGCGCGTTGTGTTCTGTTGTGGCACGCGCGTGGGTGGATTACGTACGTTCGTTGGCAAGGGCGATGATCTCGGAGCCAATGCCGCACTGAGGCCAGCCCTCCTCGACGGTGACGAAGCGGTTGGTCTTCTTGATGGAGTTGACGATGGTGTCGAGGTCGAGCGGGCGCAAGCTCCGGAGGTTCACCACCTCCACGCTGATGCCTTTCTCGGCGGCCTTCTGGGCGGCCTCGAGGGCGACGCCGACCATGCGGGAGAAGGTGAGCACGGTGATGTCGCTGCCCTCCTTCTCGATGTGGGCCTTGCCGATGTCGAGCACGTAGTCCTTGCTCTGCGCCTCGGGGCTCAGCTCGTAGGTCTCATTGTAGCCAATCTCGCTCTCGAGGAACACAACGGGGTTGGGGTCACGGATGGCGGCCTGTATCGATCGAAAAGTTGTATGTGTGCGTGTCGTGTGTGTGTGTGTGTGGTGAGCGACGATGCACGAGCACCACATAGGCGGAGCAGAGGTGGAGCACCTTGAGGAGACCCTTGGCGTCGTTACAGTTCCAGGGGGCGACGACCTTGAGGCCGGGCACGGACGAGTACCAGGCGCCGAAGCACTGCGAGTGCTGGGCACCGACGGCGCGGGGGGGACCGTTGGGGCCACGGAAGACGATGGGCACGTTGTACATACCGCCAGACATGTAGCGCAGCTTGGCCGCCGAGTTGACGATGTGATCGATGGCTTGCAAGGAGAAGTTCATGGTCATGAACTCAACGATGGGCACCAGACCCGACATGGCCGCGCCAACGCCGATGCCAGCGAAACCGGCCTCGGTGATGGGCGTATCGACCACTCGCTCCCTACCGAACTTCTCCATCAAACCCTTCGACACCTGCATTTCATTTCAAATCCATGTTAGTGGTTGGATTAATTGATTTGCCTGCCCCATGAGCAGCGATTCCAGGAATCGTGGAAGGAAGGAGATGAAGAGAAAAAAAGGTAAGCCGTGCCTTGTAGGCACCCTGGTACTGAGCGACTTCCTCGCCGAGCATCACCACGCGGGAATCCCGCTCCATCTCCTCATCGATAGCCTCACGCAGGGCCTCCCTGACGGAAATCTGTGCGCAAAGTGAAATTGGTTCAATTTTCCATCTGCAGTAGCAAGAGTAGTGCAGTCGCCGAACATCGTCAATAATTGATGAAGTAATGCATGGGGCGGTTACCTTCTTGGGCTCGACGGCAGTGGCCAAGGCAGCGACGGCTCGCGACCTGAGAGCCGCAGAGCCGAGGAGGGGCGCCGACGAGGTCGAGGCCACTCGGGAAACCGATGACAGAGCACGACGCATCTTCTTGTGATTCTTCCTTCGCTACACTTCCGCAATCCCTTTGCGCTGCCGACAACTTCGCTTCCGCGCCGGTGGGTCGTCACTCTCCGTCGGCGCCACAAGGTTCCGGAAGTCAAATGAAAATGATTAGGAAAAAAGTAAAGAAAAACATTGTTTAATCGATTGAAGGAATTAAGAAGATGCAACGCATGAGCAGTGGGGCGGTGGGCTTGCGGACCAGCAATGTCAGCAGCATGGGAAATGGTATGATGGCGAGGACGTGGGGCATCGCAGTGGGCGGCTCATCTTCGAGCACTGCCGCTACGCGCATGGTCGGACCATCGACTTGGGGAGACGTGTGGCGACGAGGCGCGACGAAGAAGACTGGCGGTTCCTCCAAGAACGGACGTACCTCTCGGCCCAAGTACCTTGGACCCAAGCGCGGCGATGGTGAGGAGGTCAAGGCGGGCGAAATCCTGCTTCGCCAGCGCGGCACTCGCATTCATCCGGGTCCCGGCGTCGAACGCGGTCGCGACCACACCCTCTACGCGACCACGCCCGGCGTTGTGTCCTACACCACCTCGCATTACCCGGTGCCCGATCGTCGCCTCCTCTGCGTCGTGCCTCTCTCCCTCGCCCTCCCGCGCCGTATCGCCGTCCTCCGCGCCCGTCCTTCTCAGCTCTAACCCCCAAATACAACTCCTCTCATCTCTCCCATGCAATCGATTTATTTTGTTTTAGTCATCATTATTTTGCTTTTCGTTTCCGTTTTCTGCCCATTAGTTTATTTTTCACAAGAAGGGCAACACAAGCGCGTCTTTACAAGTGGGCAGTTAACCATTCATTCATTCATTCGATTGGGCTTGCCTTGTTTCGCGATTAAATTCGTCGCGTAGAGCGATAAATCGCGATGGAGAGAAGGGCAGACAAAAAGAATGAAGATGTTGGGTGGACCAGCGATTACACCGAGCGGGCGTTGGCCGGCAGCCACCCCTACGCGCCGGTGGGTTCGGGCGAGGGTGAAGAGGAAGTGGAGTATCAGGTCACGGCCTGGCGGTGGTGGGTGCTCTTCGTGTTCTCGTTCGCGTCGTTTCTGCAGTCGCTCGTGTGGTTCACCTTCTCCTCCGTGCCCAAGGTCGCCAAAGAGTACTATCCAGGTACCGCACGCATGCCACACGGCACACAACACACATAGTCTGCGTTCGTGCCACACGAGGTGGCCCGCTAACATCAACCAACCAACCAACCAACCAGGCGTGGACGAGGGCACGATCGATCTGTTGTTGAACTGGGGTGCCATCGTCTTCATCCCGGTGCTGCCCTACGTGTCGTGGCTCCAAACGCGGCGCAACGGCCTCCTCATCGCCTTCTGGCAGGTCCGTTTTCCCGTGCGTGTGCGGTGGTGCGTGTGCGGTACGTGGCCTGACGAGAAATCACCTCCACAGGGCAATGCGCTGGTCTTCCTGGCGACGGTAATCCGCACGATCCCGTGCTGGGCGCCGGCCCATTTGCGCGGCAACTTCTACATGCAGTGGACCTTGCACGTCGGTACACCACCCATCACCTCCCGATGCCCCACTCAACGTTGATCGACGCTCACGCCGCAGCGCGTACCGGCCGCCGCACTTGGTGTTCTGTGCAGGCCAGATCCTCAACGCGGCCGCTGGCCCCATCGTGATGGCCCTGTGCAGGTACTTATACTCTCCGCTGCAACCTCCACTCAATCTCACAGCCAAAGCGGCAGGTCGACGACGGAGATAGGCTGCTGTTGGTGCTGACACTTTTCGTGGCGTTGGGTGGACGTCGTGTCCGACAGTAAGCTCTCTGCGGTCTGGTTTCCGGACAACCAAAGGGCCACAGCCACAGCCATCGCCTACACAGCCAACGCATTGGGCACCTCCATCGGCTTTCTCATCGTACGCAGCTTTCCTCTCTCTCTCTCTCTCTCTATGTGTGTGTCTTATTGAACAACTGGGCTGCCATTTTGCTGCTACAGGGGCCAGGTATCGCTCCGACTCCCGATAAGCTGCCTACGCTGCTCTACGTGCAGATCGGCATGGCCGCGTTGCCCATCATCGGCGGCATCATCTACTACCGGTACCACACACGCTGCTCCGCCTCTGCCGCGCTCTTCTTTTGGCTGTTTCAGGGCGGACTCACCAGGTTGAGGGGCGCGCCCTCGCCTGTCACGCACCTCCCAGGGAGCGGCCCAAGCACCCACCGAGCGCGGTGGCGTTGGCCCACATCGAAGGGCGCTACGAGTCGAGCTTCTTCAAGGGGATGAAGGACTCGCTCGTCAACGTCTCCTTCATGCTGGTCATCCTCGCCGGCGGTATCCAAGCCGGCGTCACCAACGGTTTCTCCTCTTCCAATTCAATTCGCCCGCAGCTGCGGCCCGCCTGACCGACGCCCACTCTCTGATATTTGCACACCAGGCTGGCAGGGCGTTCTCCCGCAGGCGCTGGAAGACCTCCACTACACCGAGTCTCAGGCCGGTTGGCTTGGCTTCGGTACGTAACCGGCCTCTTCGGTTGTGTCGTGTGTGTCGTGTGTGTCGTGTGTGTCGTGTGTGTCGTGTGTGTCGTGTGTGTCGTGTGTGTCGTGTGTGTCGTGTGTGTCGTGTGTGTCGTGTGTGTCGTGTGTGTCGTGTGTGTCGTGTGTGTCGTGTGTGTCGTGTGTCTTCAACAACACGAGCTCACTGGCACTTTGGGGCAACACACGGGGGTGTTTGCAGGTGGCAGCATTGCTGGCATTGTGGGCGGCGTGGTTATCGGCCCTATCATGGATCGATACTTCCAGGTATATATTGAGACAAATATGCGAGTGTCGACGTATCGCGCTTCTGTCCTACGATTTTCAAAAATGTGTCACCAATCGCGTGCAGCAAAAGTGCAAGCTGCTGCTCCTCCTCCTGTTCGGAGCCGGTGCGATCGCCTTCACGTGGCTCACCCTCAGCCTCCCCACTCCTTTCTTCGGTACCCTCCC
>NW_004457313.1:839197-905122 GCF_000313135.1 Acanthamoeba castellanii str. Neff | reverse complement strand
CCTGATGGTGCTGCTGATCAACATCGCCACCCTCATCTTCCTCTTCGTGTCGCCGTTGATCACCACGACGTGGATCAACACCATCCAAATGCTCACCATGGTCGGCTGCTTCATCATGGTACAGCAGCAAGGCCTACAAACACTGGTAAATGTGGTCTCACCATACGCACGTGTCAGGTGGTGTTCGTGAACGAGCGATACAAGCGATGGGAGGCCGAAATGGCGATCTATCACGAGAAGCCACAGCTCTCCCACCCTCCACCTCCCCTCGGCCTCAACGTCCAGGAATGAAATTTTTTTTTTTGTATTTGCTGGAATGGATCAGCATTAATATGTCCACAACTTTTTTTGATCTCTTTTTTAACGATAAAATAAGAAAAAAAACTCTCTTGTGGGTGGCAGTGCAAATGGAAGTGATTAGCCTTCGAAGCCACGCCAGGGCGATAAATGATGATGAGGAAAAAGATCTCCTCCATCCCACTGAAGATGATGAAAGTGATGAATCACTTGATGAAAAAGGGAGTAGGAGAGATGTGACAGAGGGAAAAGAGGAGCCCCGAGTGGTGGACGAAGAGGTGTACAAAGTGACGTGGCTGCGGTGGTGGGTGCTCTTCGTCTTCTGCTTCGCGTCGTTCGTGCAGTGCCTCGTATGGTTCACCTTCTCCTCCGTGCCCAAGGTCGCCAAGGGCTACTACCCCGGTACACTCACACACCAGTTCGCACGCGATGCTGATGTGGCACTGACGATGCGCCGTGTCGTGGCTCGCCAGGCGTGGACGATGCCACCATCGACCTGCTCCTCAACTGGGGCACCATCATCTACATCCCGGTGCTGCCCTACGTGTCGTGGCTCCAAACGCGGCGCAACGGCCTCCTCATCGCCTTCTGGCAGGTCCGTGTGTGTGTGTGTGTGTGTGGCTGTGTGCGTGTGCGTGTGCGTGTGCGTGTGCGTGTGCCTGTGTGTGTGCTGTGTGCTGTGTGCGTGCGTGCGTGCGGTGGCCTTACGAGGAATCATGGCCTTGGCAGGGCAATGCACTTATATTCCTGGCGACGGTGATCCGTACGATCCCGTGCTGGGCGCCGGCCCACCTGCGCGGCAACTTCTACATGCAGTGGACCCTACACGTCGGTGCACTGCCTGTCTGTCAGCAGTCCCATTTCAGTTGGGGCGGAGATCTCACACTGACCACACCTCCGCACCGTGCAGGGCAGATATTGAACGCCGCCGCTGGACCTATCGTGTTCGCGGTGTGCAGGTACTGTGTTGGGTTTACACGTTCACACTTGCGACCATTTTGTCTGAAGTGTTGGCTGACGACGGCGATGTGGGTGGTGTGTGTGTGCAGCAAGCTCTCAGCAGTGTGGTTCCCGGACCATCAGCGAGCCACCGCCACAGCTCTCGCATACACTTCTAATGCGCTGGGCACCGCCGTGGGCTACATTCTCGTGCGCGCCCCCGCCCTTTCTCCTTTTCGTTCTTTCTTTCGTTCGTCTTTTTTTTCGTTCTTTCATTCTTACACACTTTCGTGGAGCAGGGTCCCGGGCTCGCGCCGACAGTGGACCAGATGCCCACCCTCCTCTACGTGCAGATCGGGCTGGCCTCGCTTCCAATTCTCGGCGGCCTCATCTACTACCGGTTCGATTCGGCCACGCGTGTCTCTGTGTGTCGTTGGTCGTGTCGTGTCGTGTCGTGTGGAGTGTTGTGTCGAGTGTGGTGTCGTGTCGTTGGTCGTGTCGTGGCGTGTCGAGTGTAGTGTCGTGTCTCCTTTGGCTGATGTCGGGTCGATTGATCGCCAGGGAGCGGCCCAAGCACCCGCCGAGCGCAGTGGCGTTGGCCCACAGGGAGGGGCGCTACGAGGAGAGTTTTTTCAAGGGCGTGCGCGGCGCGCTTCTCAACGTTTCCTTCCTCCTCTGCATCACCGCCTGCGGCGTACAGGCCGGCGTCACCAGCGGTACCGCACCCCTCGCCTCCTCCCCTCTGACCGACCCAGTTGGCCGCTCTCGCTCACACTTCACCGCTGCGCCCGCCCACAGGGTGGCAGGGCGTGCTGCCTCAGGCGCTCGAGGACCTGGACTACACCGAGTCTGAGTCCGGCTGGCTCGGCTTCGGCAACAGCATAGCGGGCATTGCCGGAGGCGTGCTCTTCGGTCCCGTCACCGACATTTTCTTTAAGGTGCGACGTGGCGAACATTACACTGGTGTTCATCAGTATAATTATCATCGATTGCGATTGTTCTGTCGTATTGGTGTGCGCTCTATAAACGGTGATTGCAGAGGCGGAGCAAGCTGCTGCTTCTGCTGCTGTTCGGCCTCTCCACGTCGGGCTTCGCGTGGTTCACCCTCAGCCTCCCCACACCCTTTGGCGGCGCGCTCATACCGAGCACCTTCTGGACGCTCATGACCGCGCTGGGCATCGCTGGCCTCTTCCAGGTACGTACCATTCCACCCCACACTTCGCGCATCGCCCCACTATAGTGTCGTCTCTTATCACTCGACCTTCAGGGCGGCATCGGGCCGGCCCTCTTCGAGCTGTCGGCTGAGCTGCTGTACCCCATCCCGGAGGCCACGTCAGGTACTTCTCTCGTCCATCACACACGCACACACGCACACACACGCACACGCACACGCACACACGCACCCGCACACACACACGCACACGCACACAATACGAGACAGGCACGCACACGCATCACCACACACGCACACGAAAATAAAGGTATGGTCTGACACGTGAACAACGTGTGTGGCTGCCAGGCGGGCTGCTTTCGCTGCTGATGAATATGGCCACCCTCGTGTTCCTCTTTGTGTCGCCCCTCATCAAGACCACCTGGTTCAACCTCATCGTCACCTCGACCCTCCTCTTCTGCGGCGTTCTCGTACGTTGCGCCGATCAAATAGAAGCACTGGCTGCGTGGGGGCGCTCTTCGTTGGCTGATGGTAGGGGGTGGCGCAGGTGGTGCTGATGCGGGAGCGCTATCGGCGATGGGAAGCCGAGGTGGCGATCTACCACGAGAGTCAGCGGAGTCTACCCCACAAACTACGCCGCATGGAGCAGCCCAACTAACACCCTCAAACCTGGCAATGAAAGAACAATGTTGGTCTACTCCTGATTCATCTCAGTCTTATCTTCTCGGGGCAGCTGCAGTGCGTATGCGGGGCTGTCGACCGCGGGCAGTGCTGGTACTACGCCCAGGTTGATACAGTACCGCGTTCCGCCCCACGACACCACCGGCAACAGCTCTGCGACCTGCGAAATGTTAGGACAGACAAGTGTCACTGGTCCGCGGCGTATCAACCAAAAAAGTTGGTGGGGCGAGTGAGTACCGCCAGGGAGCCCAGGCCGAGCATACCCACCACTTGAACGCCATTGACGAGCCACGTGATCAAGCCCGCACCTGGGTGGAGGAAGTACGCGGATGTCAGCACGCGCGCGGCGATGTGCACATAGTTTTGCCTCTGCAGCTAAGGCAAGTGGCACACGTCGCAACCTTGCCGGAGGTCGACGTAAACGCCGATGGTGTCCCCGCTGCCGTAGCCTCTGCCCGCCTCCAACGTGGTCTCAGCTCCATCTCTGCTCCACGATGGTGAGTGCGGCGTGAAAAATACAAAAATACATAAAATAAATGAATAGATAGATAAATAAAGTGTAATTAAATAGATAAATCAAGCTTGGACCCTCCAAGAGAGGCGTACACTCGCGCATAGACCGTGCGGGAACAGTGGAAGAATGACCCATCGGCGCGTTCTGGTGAATTTTTATACGCGCCGCCCATTTGTGTAAACTTTTTATGGAGCTAAGCACACAAATCGCGTTGGTACGTACCCAGACACCATTCGGGCGCACCCAAACACTGCTTCGTACCCACCCCAATCAGGAAGCTACTTCCGCCGAACCTGCGCGTGTGTGTCGTGTCGTGTCGTTGGTCGTGTCGTTGGTCGTGTCGTGTCGTGTCGTGTCGTGTCGTGTCGTGTCGTGTCGTGTCGTGTCGTGTCGTGTCGTGTCGTGTCGTGTCGTGTCATATGTGTCTCGTTAGCGTGCTCCTCCCAATTCGATTTGTTCATACAAAGTGGAAAGGTACATGGTGAAGGTGATCTCGAAGTAGTTGACCCGGCCGGGCTTGAGCGGCTGCAGGGTCGACGTCGTCGTCCACCTGCCCACGCGGAGACGACGAAATGATGAAATAGTGACGATGATGATGACGACGGCGACAATGACGGTGGTGATGGCAATCGTACCCTTCGGTCGGCTGTCTGGCGGTGAGCCCCTCGTTGCTGACGTCCAACGGCTGAGCGGGGTCCCACCGCAGATAGGGCGAATCTGTTGGCCAACAGCGAAGAGTCAAGAAGAACGCGAGTTGACGTGGGAGAAGGGAGAGGGAGGCTGGCGCGTGGCGTACGGTGCAGGCGTCGGTACAGAGCAGCGTAGGACATGGCGGCGTCGCCGGGCTTCAGGCAGCGGCGCAGGGTGGCCAGGTGCTGCTGGTGGCCGCATTCGCTCGCGCACAGCCGGCGCCACAGCCCGTCGTCAGCGCCTACCTCCCCCCGCAACTTTTAGAATCCAGCTAATAATATATATAAAATAGAATAAAAAATAGAAATAAATGACAGGATATGCACACCAAGCTGGCGAAAGGTCCAGCAGGTGAGCTGGACAGCCTGGAGGTCGCGGGCATCGAGCAGCGAAAACACCTCCAACCAAGTCTCGGGCGGCAGCACCTCCATCTCTTTGTTCATAGTACAAGTATTTTTTTGAATTAAAAAGCTTTTTAACACTTTTGCAACAGAGAAACGCAAGTTTCTTCTTAATTTTTTCAGCTGCTTATATTGTTTCCTTTCTCGACGACGACAGGCAGCAGGTCATGTCCGCCGCACCTGTTGTGGCCCCCAGCCCTCCCGTGGAGGGCACCGCAGTGAAGTTCGTGCTCGGCGGGCTCTCCTGCTGCATTGCCGCCCTATTTGTACGCTTTATCTTATTTATTATTATTATTATTTCTATTTTCAATAGAAAAACACGGTGTTGACAATTTTTTTTATAGTAACATTTATTTTTATGTATGATATGTGTGCATGGACAGACCAACCCGATTGATGTGGTGAAGGTGCGACTGCAGCTGCGTGGCGAGCTGGGCGGGGCTGCGGCCCAGTCGAAGGTGGGCTTCCTCTCCCACCTCCTCCGCACTGAGGGTCTCTCGGCCTTCTACAAAGGGTACAAATCCGCACGCGTCCGCGACACACGACACACGCAACGCACACGACACACACCGCACGCGCCACTATCTGACTCCCATGTGTGCGGCCAGGCTCTCGGCGTCGTTGATGCGAGAAGCCAGCTACTCGACCATTCGGTACAATCACGTGTGTGTCGCATGCGTGTCATGCGTGTCGTGTCGTGTGTGCGTGTCATGTTGTCATATTGTGGGCTGACGTGATATTGTCACACCATTCGAAGGATGGGCGGGTACGAGGTGTGCAAGACGCAGCTGGGCGCGACGGACCCGGCCACGACGCCCCTGTGGAAGAAGATCGTGGCGGGCGGCATCGCCGGCGCCACCGGCGCAGCCATCGCCAACCCGACCGATCTTGTCAAAGGTGTGTGTCCTGTTTTTCGTGTCGTGTCGTGTCGTGCGTGTCGTGTCGTGTGCAACGTTGACCGCAGCGCTCACTTTCACTTTCTCTGCGTAGTGCGGCTGCAAGCTGACACCGGCAGCCATGCCACGGGTGGGCCACGCTACAAGGTTAAACCTTTACTTGCCGGCTCTCTTGACACTGTCACGACAGCCACGGTGAATCTCATTCAACTCTACAACGTTGCGTTGCGTTGCAACAGAGCACGCTGCATGCGTTCAAGGAGGTCTATCGCACGGAAGGCTGGGCCGGCCTCTACAGGGGCGTGGGTCCCACCACCCAGCGGGCCGCCCTGTTGACCGCCGCCCAGGTCCGTCCCGCTTGAGCCGCCCCGCGCGGTCCCTTCCGGTGGGAACTGACGTGTGTGTGTGTGTGTAGCTGTCGTCGTACGACCATGCCAAGCAAGCGCTGCTGCGCCTTGGCGTGGTGCGCGAGGACAACCTCTACGCCCACTTCTGGTGCGTGGCCAGCTTCTTGTGATGCTCCCTTCCTGCTGCACTGTGCCCTTCGTTTCTTAATGGCGTCCTATCAACAACCACAAATCATCGATCAACCAACTCAAGTGCGTCGATGATCGCTGGTCTGGTCGCTGCCGCCGTCACCTCCCCTGTACGTCCACATGAACAAAAAACACAGCAATGACACGCACACCACCGCACGCGCACGCATACCCCCGCATACGTACGTACGCGCACACACGTTTGACGTTTATTGTGGTGGCAGGTGGATGTGGTCAAGACGCGGGTCATGAATCAGCCGGTGGTCGAAGGCCGACCGGCCCTCTACCAATCCACGGCCGACTGTTTCGTCAAGGTTCGTCCCTCTACGTTGCATTTGTGAATCACACTGTTTCACACACACACACACAACACACACACACACACACAAACACACCTACGACACGCACGACACACGATGGCACCTTTTTCGTTGTTGGTGATTGACAGACGGTGCGGGCGGAGGGACTGCGCGGCCTGTACAAGGGGTTCATCCCCAACTGGATCCGCATAGGACCCCATACGATCATCACCTTCCTCGTCTACGAACGCCTTCGCCTGTGGAGCGGCCTGCGACCCTTCTGAACTCGCGAGTGACCCTGCGTCCCATCATTGCAAGCGTCAGCAAGACGAAGAACTTGTTGCTACAAATTGTTTCCAAATTGTTTCGCTTCATTTTGGAGGCCTGGCACACAGTCCGAAGGAGACGTTCGTGTTGCTGGTGATGCCGGCGTCGACGAGCTTCTGGGTCGGGTCCTCCAGCGCCACCAGGCCGTCTAAGTCGTCGATGCGAAAGAGGTGCAGCTTGTGCGGCGGCATCATCGAACTGCACGCGATCACCCGGACCAACGCTGCACACATGGCACGCGCGACGCGACACACGTCAGCCATTCAAACGCGCGCGCGGTCGAGTGGTGTGTGCGCAATGGCAAGACTTAATGTACTGCGGACGCTGGCGTCGGGCTCCACGAGTACGCGGATGGGCGGTTCGTAGGAATGCGCTGGTCTTGGGTAGTCGTTACGGAAGGCGTTCACGGCGATGCGTTCCGTCTGTGTCACCGCCGTGCGTGCGCGCACAGTTTCGCCGGTGGTGAGAACACCACGCAGCTGCGAGTGAGCTGGGGGAGAGAGCGCACCATGCAGCGATACCAGCGCTTCCAGTCGCTGCCGAACCGGCGGCGGTCCACCTTGGGAAACTCCCTCTCGCCGCACAACCGCTTCCACACCCTGAATATTATTTTTATTTTCTGCAGTATATATTACAGAAACAATATTTATAATATATTATTAGGAAGGGGTACACGGGGTCGTTGGCGAGCTCGTGCCAATGGCGCGAGACGCGTAGGGCGGCGACAGTGGCGCTGAGGTCGAGGTAGCTGAAGAGGTGCAGCAGGACCTCGTCCGGCAGCGGGGCTGTCAACACCATTGCCATGGCTATTGGTTGGAATTGGAGATCTTTGTGTGCGTCAAAAATACAAAATAAATAAAAGAATAAATCTATATTTCAGAAGAAAAAAGGCCAACAAGAAGGTAAAGCCACGCTTACGGGCTTACTTCTTGTCCTTGGCGGGCTGGTCGATGGTCTTCTTGAAGCGGACGGTGTTGACAAGGTCGGTCTTCTTCTTGTTGTTGGCGAGCCGCTTGCCGACGAGCCTCTGGTTCTCCTTCTCCACCTTGGCCAGCTCGGCCTTGGTAGAGTTGAGCTCCTTCGTGAAGAAGTCCCTGAACTTGTCCTGCTCCCTGTTTTTGAACACATTGGTGTCAGCACCGCACGACACGCACCACCGCACACGCGACACACGCGACGCGCAAACGATCGACGAGACGACAGAGCGGAGAGGGCGTACGCAAAGAGGCTGCTCTTGGAGAGGGCGAGGGAGCCGAGGCAGCTGTCGATCCGGTTGATGTCCTCGTTGATCGAGCGCAGGTGGGCGTCGGACCGGTTGATCCTCTTCTGCAGCTCGGCCGCCTTCTCGTTGCGCTTCGCGATGGCCTCCAGCGTCTTCTTGACGTCGGCCGGGATGTAGCCCGCCGCCGACCACTCCTCGACCAAGGCCCGGGTGGTGCTCTCCAGCTGGAACTGCTGGTCCTCCGTCTGTCGCTCCCTGTGCGCAGGCAGACGCAAGCAAGAAGGAAAATGAATGAGAAAACAGACTGAGAAAAAGAAAATGCTTGGGCGGCGGTGGTGTGCAGTGGACGTACTTGACCACAAACTTGACGACCTGCTTGGCCGGCACCTTCAGCTTGAAGCGGTAGAAGTGGCCAGGCGCTCATCGGGCTCCGCCGTCTCGATCAGCTCCGACGACTTCTTCGGATGCTGTTGTGTGCAGCCGTGGTCAGAATATAAATATTCTAAAACTGGAAATTTGGTAGGTAAAGTGTGCGAACCTCGAGATAGAAGTGGTCGATGTCCTGATCGTTCTTGTTGTCGATCACGTAGGTGAACTCGTACACGCGCCACCTCCTCAGGTACAGGCGGCCTCGTTCCCAGTCGTACTGCGCCGCGTCGGCTTGGTATACGGGCCTCACTGGCAGTCGGCAACGAAATGAGTTGTGAGTTCGTGCGAGCGGGTGCGGAGGAGAGAGAGAGACTGCGTACGTTCGGAGGAGTCGGTCATGGTGACGGTGGTCTTGAGGTCGACGGCGTAGGCCGCGTAGATCTCCTCGTTGACCTTGACCCGCGGCAGCATCGACTCGCCCACGTAGACGTCGTCCTCGAACAGGCACAGCGGCCCCGACTCGAGCGGCACGCCGAACGTGTTCTTGAACTTGATCACCGCCAGCGGGTTGTCCTCCCGCACATTCTTCGCATTTTGCCCATCACCACCCAGGTTAGGTAATCCCTCAATTAATAAGCCGAAGCGGCTGAGTGGGTGGGGTCGAGAGGGTACCTTGTTGTAGACGGAGGCCTTGACGCCGTTGAACTCGGTGTGGAGGAAGGGCACGAGGGCCGACTGGTTGCGGTTCACGTTCACCGCGTTCGTGATCTGTCCGTTCGGTGGTTGGTTGGGTTAGTTTGGTTGTCAGATTGGCCATCGCAGTTGCGTGAGCAGATAAATGAGGCCTGTAAGCGGAGAGGGTGGTCGGGTGGTCCATACCTTGTACTGGAAGAGGTCGGCCATCTCCATCTTCTTGGCCTCGGAGTTGACCTCCACCGACGACGACGCCTCCGACCTCGAGAACCTGGTATGCATAAGCCGCCGCCGCATACAAACAAGAGTGAGTCGTGTGGGGTACACAGGACGATGAGAGGAGAACGGTGGTAAAAGTACTCGGCAGGGGGAGGGGGCGGGCCACCGCCACCGATGCTGTTGCTCAGGCAGAGCATGTCGTCTCCGTACGACTGCGGCACACTCTCGCATTCGTCGTAGCTCGCGTAGCTTGACATGCTCGCACGGGCCAACATGGGCGGGGGCGGCGCGCAGGCCATCATCGGAGCAGACGTGCACGCTAAGGTTCACACCACCACGACAGCCAATCGTCAGCGTTCGGCCTTAGTCTTAAATTGACAGCCAATCATCAAAATGCTTGGTTGAGCGGGGGGGGGAAGTTGCGTACGCATGGGCGGGGGCGGCGCCATGGCGGCCTTGGCGCGCATGACCGGCATGGCCTTCCCTGAAAAATCGTAACAAGGCCTCAAGTTTAGAACATGTACTCAGCATCGACAAAACGACAACGTACTCTTTTCGTGGACGGCGGTAGCCTCGACGAGGGCCGACACGTCGTGCTGGGCCACGGCGTCTTCGAGCGTGGGCGGCGCCAGGGTCTCCTCCTGCTCCACCTCGATCTGTCCGTGGTCGTCGGGCGTTAGACTCCGCCAGACACAAGTGACCGCGAGGCAGTATTGGTTTGGGGGCGTGCCTCAGTGCGAGCGGCGTAACGCGGGTTGTAGAGGTCGTAGATGAACGAGTTCGACGCGCCCGACACCAGCGACAGCTCCACCCCGCGCCAGTCCTCGTTCTGCGTGTTGTCCACCAGCGCCCACCCCTCGATGATCGACTTCACCTCCTCTGTTTGGTGTTTGGTGTTTGGTTTGTTTGCAGCCATTGTGGTTAGTGTGCCCGTTGCGTTGCGTTGGTTCGTGCACCGTGGTTGTTCGTACTCTTGGTGTTGAAGAGGAGGCGGTAGGTGGTCTTCCACACGGGCGCCTCCACGATGTACGACGCTCGGATGTTGCGCTTCTCCGTCGCTCCGCGCGTGTAGCCCGTTACGGACTTGAGGTCCTTCTTCTTCGCCTGTGACAAATCATTAGCCCACCGCGTCGTGAAAGGTGGTAAGTCGCGCTACTCGCGAGTAGAGGCTGCGGTTTTGGGGGAAGGCGCACCTGGAGGAGGATGGTGAGGAGGTGGCGCAGGTCCTGCTGCATGAGCTCGTTCGTGAACCGCAGCTTGACCACCGAGTAGAGGTTGAAGTACTGGATGGCCTTGCCCTCGACCAGCAGCGCCAGGAAGTAGGCCTCGTGCCAGCTCGGCCTCTCCAACGTCTTCTGCTCGAGGCCTGTGTAGAGCAGGAAGAAGATGAGCGACCGCGCGCTTGAACGGGAGCTGGAGGGGGTAACAGAAGGGGATGGCGGGAGGTGTACCGATGACGGTGCCCTCGACGAGGTCGCGCTTGCCGTGGCGGAGGATCTCCACCTGGACGGGCGTGCCCTTGACCTGGCCGAGCAGGTCGCGCAGGGACGAGTGCTCGTTGAGCGAGATGGAGAGGTCGTCGAGCTGCTTGTCGAAGGGCCGCGTCGACTCGTAGCTGATCGACGACACCAGACCTGTGCGCGCCAGCCCGCCACCCACCCAACCCACCACATCAAGAGGTGAGTAGCTGCGACGTAGAGTCTGACTGGCCTGGCTGCCGAGAAAAAGAAGAGGAAGTAGAGGCACCTCCAGCCTTGCCAGACACGTCGACCATGGTGAGGGACTTGAGGACGTCGTTCATGTCGCCGCTCTTGAAGAACAGCTCGAACGGCCGACCGGGGTCCACTGCGTCCTCCCTGTTGTTGGCATATGCGTCGTATGATGCATCAGGTTCTCATGCTGTGCTATCGTGGTGAGGCAGAGAGGCAGTAGTACCGTTCGAAGTAGCCGATGCCGGTCTTGGACAGCACGGCCTTCTTGACCGGGAACAGCGGCACCTCGTTGACGGTCACTGATTCAGCGACCTGCTTTCCCTTGCGCTCCTTGGGCTGCTCCATCTCTATTTCTGCAGTTCTGTTTCTGTTCAATCCCAATACGTGCATGTGGACAACAAAACAAATTGGTACACATCAATCACGTAGAACGGCAAAACAGACTGGAGAGCGTACGTGAGACTTACTGTGCGCTGTACGTGGCACTTAGTGCGGTCAAATGTTGTTGAGTGCAAGAGGAAGACGTTGGGCCTTTTGCGCGTTCAGTCGATTTCAATCTGCAGCGAAGGCTGTCGTCTTTTCTGTTTGCCCGAGATATGGAATGGAGACAAAAAGGACGCTTTCACCGACAAGTTCGGCGGCGCTACGCACCCATGGCTCACGTGACCCGTCGCAAAATGTCGCCACATATTGTAAGTGAATGCCTGCCGTAAAGTGAAATGTCATTTCTGTCGCGAGCAGCTGAACCCCACTTTGACCGTTCCCTGATTGCAAGAGAGTGACCTTGTCGCTCTTTCTTCGTTCATTCATTCTTCCGAAAACCACAGTGCGAGCGGCACCAAGCGCTTTCCACACATCTTCTGCCTTCCTACATAGATAAATAATAATGTTTCCCATTCGTAAGATCGTTCTGTTCAAGCACGGCGTTGGCTACTTCGAGCGGTACTACTGCCTCTCTCCCTGTGCACCTTTCCCCATCTGAACTAGTCATCTTTTCTATCGTAATCTTTCTGAAATCCTCCATTTACACATGAAAAAAACAGTCAGAAGAAGGTCACCGGCGAAACAGATGTGGACCTCTACTTCAAGACCAGCGAGATGAACGACGTGCTCAAGTCGCTCACCGCTGTGGACATCGGTGGCGGCAGCGTCGCCTCCATTTCCTACCAGGCCAAGGTTCGCGTCCCCTTTGCTTCTCCTACTCGCGAGCCCGAGTAGTTCACCAACACCTGCTGCTCTCCACATGCCAGACGCCCGTCGAGAAGCAGCTCGAGCAGCTGTCGCTGCACCTCAACGACCCGCTCAACTCGCTCACCGAGCTCCTTCGCCAGGTTTATAACCCTTCTCAACAGATCTTTACCAGCTCGCACTACTTGGACTTTTACAAATCTCTAAAGATGCTTTTCTACTTGATGGCATGTTGTAGGCGATCGGTGCCGAGGTGGCGCTGACCCTCTTCGACGGCGGCGTGGTCGAGGGCACCGTGCTGGGCCTCGAAAAGGTGACCGTCGTGGAGACGGCCACGGAGGAGGGCAGCACCACCCCGACCAGCAAGGTCGTGGAGAAGGAGGTCCTCAACCTCCTCATGGAAGACGACTCGATTCAGGCCTTCCCCGTGCTCGAGCTCGAGAGCTTCGGTATCGCAGCATCTTCTAGAAACAAGTTGTAGCGCTCGGCAACGTTCAACTCACACTTCTTCTTCTTCTTATTATTTGCGTGCGTGTAGTGTTCAAGGACACGACGCTGAGGCACGACCTGCAGCACCTGCTTGACGTCCTCATCAACGCCAAGAAGAAGGACCTCAAGAAGCTCACCGTCTTCGCCAAGGTATACTGACTCGTTCGCGGCGAAACCTAGCTAGACGACTGACGGTGGATGTTGTACATATGTGTCTAGGGCGAGGGCGAGCGCACGCTGGTGGCGTCGTACGTGATTGAGGCACCGGTGTGGAAGACGTCGTACAGGCTGCTGCTCACGCCCGGCAAGAGCTTCCTCCAGGGCTGGGCGCTGATCGATAACACGCAGGACGAGGACTGGAACGGCGTGACCCTCACGCTGGTGAGCGGCAAGCCCAACGCCTTCACCCACGACCTCTACTCGCCGCGCTTCCGCCAGCGCCCCGTGCTCAAGGTCAACGAGGACGCGCCGCAGAAGCCGCCCAAGCTCGAGGACGTGCTGCCCTACCACTCAGAGTCGCTGCTCAAGGACGCGCCCGCCATTCTCTCGTCGCTCTCCACCTCCGAGGCCCAGATCGGCCAGGTGTCGTCGTCCAACTCGACCAAGTTCGTCGAGCCGCCGCGCCCGTCGTACTCGTCGAGCGCCGTTCCGCCCAAGCCCACCATGCGCTCCGACACTGTGCGCAAGATCAAGCCGGTCGACGTGTTCTCCTACGCCATCGACAAGCCGGTGACGGTGAAGCGCGGCCAGTCGGCGCTGGTGCCCTTCCTGTCGGCCGAGTGCTCGGGCCTGTCGTGCTCGCTCTACAACGAGGGCGTCAACGCCAAGAACCCGCTCATGGTGGTGCGCTTCAAGAACAACTTTGACGTGGCCCTCGACGGCGGTCCTATGTCCATCTTCGACGAGGAGACCTGCATCGGCGAGGCCATGCTCGAGACCACCCGCAAGGGCGATGAGAAGGTGCGCACGAACACAGGCCACACACACACACACACACACACGATAGAATGGCTTACTTGAAGGTTGTGTTGCTGTGGGTGTAGTTCGTGCCATTCGGAGTGGAAATGAACGTGCTGGTGACGTCCAAGACCGACACGTCGTATCGGAATGTGCACAAGGTGACGGTGAACGACGGCCGACTCACCACCACGCGCTACCGCGTCTACGAGAAGGAGTACAAGTTCTCCAACAAGGGCTCCAAGGACATCGCCGACATGTTCCTCGAGCACCGCTTCTACAAGGTACAGTCAGTGGTCCAGGCTTGCGAGAAGTCGTGTGTGTCGTCGTGTGTGTCGTGTGTCGCGCGTTGTAAGAGCTTATAATTGAAATCGCACGCAGGGTGACTACGAGCTCACGGAGACCGACCAGCCGATGAACAAGACGGAGAACTTCTACCGGTTCCACATCAAGGTGGTGCACGGTGCCGAGACCCTCTTCACGGTGCGCGAGCGCAAGATCGAGGACAGCGTGGTCGACTTCAGATATGTGAGCGCCGACCAAGTCAACAGCTACCATGCCCTCAAGTACGGCCTTTCGCACGCATACACGCATGTTGTGTTGTGCCATGAGCTCATCAAACGTGTGCGTGTCGTGCGGGGATATAGCTACATTGACAGCAACATCAAGGACAAGATGGTGAAGGATATCATCCCGCTCCGCGAGAAGATCGCCAAGGAGAACTCGGTGATCAACACCGAGGACAGCGAGCTCCGCACCGCCCTCAGCCGGGAGAACAGCGCCAGGTCCGAGGTCTACCGACTCAACAACCAGTCGGCTCCCCTTACCGAGCACCAGAAGGAGCAGCTCGACACCAACCTCAAGGTGCGTGTGAGCGTGTGCGTGTGCGCGTGTGAGCGTGTGTGGTATTGGTGCGTTGCTTACACTGCGGTGTATATGCGATCGTGCGTAGACGATGATGGAGAGGGAGGGCGAGATCCGCAAGCTGAAGGCGTCGCTCAAGAAGAGGCGCGACGCCAACGAGGCCGACCAGACGGCGCTCGACCGCAAGTACGCCGAGCTCAAGTATTCGGCCGAGCTCTTCCAGCCGCCCAAGGCCATCCAGGTCCAGGCCTAAGCGCGCTCTTCTCCTTTTCTCACCACTTCCACAAGCAGACTGACGCTCGTTGATGGTGGCACACACCGTTTCTGCACTTTATAAAAAGAAGAATTCGCCTTAACCTAATGACCCGAGTCAGTCGCTGAAGCGCGGGCACGTTCTAGTCACGTCGAGGACGCCGTCGTCGAGAAGAGACGCGCCCCTTCTGCCGGTGACGCCGGGAGCGCAGTGGTGAATGACCTGCACCGCGTGGCCTCGTTCTGCGTTGGCCTGCAACCCGCGATAAACCTGCCCCCACCAACCAACCATAAATTGCGGCTTGGTCAGCACACAATCCCAATGCTCTTAGCGTCGCACATGTTGCAAACCAACCAACCAAACGGCAAACGTACGTCGGAAATTGTCTCCTGGTGGCAGTTGACCTCGCCCGGCGCATGTTCGTAGAGCCACCCGCCCAGTACCACCACCTCCATCGTCTGCCGCCCATCACCCACGTGTCAAGAATTCTAAACAAAGGCACAGCGGAATGGGGAAGTCCGTACGGGAGGGAGGTGGAAGGGTAGGGCGTAGGCGAAGCTGGGCTGATAGGCCGCACGCATTAGGCGACCTGCCATGCCGAGGGGAAGAGGTGAGCCCACACCGTTGCGTGGCCAGCGGAAGAAAGACCGTGTGGACCCAAAAAAAGTGGTTGTGAGGGTGTTCACGTGAGCGAACCAGCAATCAAACGCTTGTGCGTCCAGTCCTGACGGCTGGCCACGACGAAGGCCGACTTGCTTTTGGGGAAGACCTGATTGGTCGTCACGGAAAGGTCCAGCAATTCCTGTGTGCAACCAACCAACCAATCACACGGCACACACCGCAATGGCGGTTTCAGATTGGGTCACCTTATATCACACATTTACACTACTACGCTCATCTCCTCGAGGCTCGAGCGTACCAGTGTGGAGGCGGAGAGATAGGCGAAGAGGGGCTCCACTTCGGTGTCGTATAACTGAAAGTCGACCAGCCGCAGGCGCCTGAGGTTGGGGAGCAGGCTGAGCGTGCAGTCCTCGGGCCTGGCCGCTCTCGACGGCGGAGCCAGCACCAGGCCTGATAGGAGATGATTTAGAAGAAGAAAAGAAACAAGATCAAAAAAAAATGAAAATGAAAATGGTCACCGTGTGTTGGGTGGAGCGGTGCGTGAGGGAAGAGGGCGGCCAGGTTCGAAAGCTGGTGTGGGTCTCGAACGCAGCGGACCAGCTCCAGCTCGGTGAGCGTCGCCGCCAGCCGACCGAACATTTCGCGCCAGGACCACTCGCCCTTGATTGTTGTAGTTTGTTGTCATTGCGTGATTTTCTCACATTGTTGTGTGATTGAATGCGTGAGGGAGACGCACGGTTGGAGAATTGTAGTCGAGATAGGCGGGACGCTCTACGCGCAAACGGGACAGCGCGATTGGCGGCTTGGGGTCGTCTGTGGTTCGGTGAGTATGGTTGCATGGTAACCAGTACGCGCAAAAGGAAATGGGAAGTGGTTGCAGGGGAACCGGTACCCGCGGGCTCGGGGTGCTGGCTAATCCACTGCGACCCGAGTAGGGAGAGGGCCTTCAGGCCCGTGTGCTGGGTCCACGTGGACCGGAGGGGAAGGTGCTGGGTGCCGTCCATGCTCAGGTCAAGGAAGGCCAGGTGCGGCAGCGGCCTGTCCAGCGCCGTCTGGAGCACGTCGGCGATGCGCGAATCGGGAGTCACGCGCGAGTCGCGGAGTGAAAACTCCACCAGCGGGTTGCCCGCTTTCATGTGGTCGCCGCCACCGCCACCTCGTTGCTGTTGCGGAGGCACGGGCTCGGACCTAAATTACAAGCCGGTTTAGTTCCGAGGCGCGGCATCGTGATTTAACTCCGAATGGGGAGGGGGCGTACTCATCGTCTTCGCTCTTCTCGGCCCCCTCCTTGTTGGGCGTCTTGGGCGCTGGCGGCGGCTGACGTCCCTTCTTGTTGTTCTTGTTTTTCTTGTTCTTGGCCTGCTTGACCCTCTCGAACTGGTCCTGTTTCTTTTTCTTCGCCGCTGCCTTGCCCTGCTTGCTGCCTGCTTTTTTCTTGGGCTCCGCCACTTTGATCACACAGCCTTCCAGGTCCAGCCGCTGATCACCCCGCACACGCACACGCACACGCACACAAACCCCACCGCACGCCCACACATCAGCATGTGCGTGTGTGCCATAAGACAGTACGGAGGGGGTGGTACCTGAATGGAAGCGTTGGCATCAAGGAGGCGCTTCAGGCTTGGAAGCTCGATCTCGATATCACTGTTCAGCGAATCAAGTTTGTTTGTAAACCACCAGCCACCGCCAGCCACCGCCAGCCAGCCACCACCAGAACTACCAACAAGTAAGAGGGGGGACGCGCCACCTGAGTTGCAGCCTGGCCAGTTGCGTGAGCGAAGTGCATACGGCGTCGACCAACACACTCGACGGCACGCCCACGACACCGGTCAAATCGAGACTGTTATCTCTTTCATTAGCGCGTGTGCGGTGGTGTGTGCGGTGGTGCGTGTGGGTGTTGGCCGTACCTGCGGAGGCCCGAAAGGCAAGACACGTCCTTCACAATCGGCAGCGACAGCACGCACCTTCTAAGCCGAAGGTCCTGCAACTGCTGCCACCTGTGCGCAGGAGAAAACGCAGCGCAAGGAGGAGTGTGTGAGTTCAACATTCCATGAATTCCCGCATGTGGTGTTCTTCCTCATCATCAGCAGCATCATCAGCATCATCAACATATACGTGGCCTCTTTGCTCTTCTGGGTGGAGAAGATGGACTGGAGCTTGACGCCCGACAGGTCCAGGGTGTGCACGCAGGCGTCGTTTTTGGCCAGCTGCCGCGTCAGGTTGGGCGAGATGCCCGCACAATCCTTTTCACACCACGCACACGCACACGCACGACACGACACGACACGCACACGACACGCACGACCGACAACGCACCACAGAATCGGGTAAAGTAAGCGAAGCTTGAACTCTACGGCGGCAGATCGAGTCGTGGAAGAGAGTGCGTACGCGAAGGGCGAGGTGTTGGAGGGAAGGGAGTTTGTTGAGGATGCCGATGAGCGCCTTGTCGGTCATCTCAAAGTTGCCCGACAGATCTGTTTGGCAATCAGAGGAGGGAGAAGAAGCGGAGAATGACGTAAGGTCATGTTGGAATCACGCATGTGTGTGTGAAACAACGAGTGAGCAAGGTTCTTCGGGCGTGTTGTGCTGTGTGTGTGTGTGTGGTGTGAGTGTGTGTGTGTGTGTGTGTGTGAATGAGAATACCAAGTGTGTGGAGGTGGGTGCAGAGGCTGAGCAGCGACAGGGACTTGTCGGTCAGGTTGATGCACTCGGCCAGCGACACAGTCCGCAGCGTGCGCCGACGGATGAGGTTGAATAGGAGAAGGCTCAACTGTTCGTCGCGCAGGCCTTCACATCCGTTCAAGTCCAGCTATTTGTGTATTGTTGGTCATGTTTTACATGTTAATATATATATATAGAAATGTAAATCGATATATAAATCGATATATCGCAATTTCTAGATGACAAAGAGAAGAAGCGTACGGTGTCTAGCTCGGGACATGTGGAGTCGACGATGCGGGTGAGTTCGCCAACGGTGATGAATGGTTGGGAGTTTTGCGTGTGGTCGGGGCTTCCGGTGGCGGCGGCCGATGGCGGTTTGGCTCCGATGACAAACGAGGCAAAGTCGCCAAAGCGGAAGCTGCCCCGATTGGCCACGAACAGCTCCACTGAGGAAGATAAAAAAGGCATCATTGTCGATTCGGCACACGTCATGCCAGCTGCACGCACACGCACACACACACACACGCACGACCGCACACGCACACAAACATAGGTTGAGGAAGAACGTACGGGCAAAGGGCGAAAGCTGTCCGCGGTGCATCATGAGCGCCCACAGCCGCTCCTTGAGGTCGCCCGGCAGCGCGGCCAACCTGCGCATGTCCCGTTCCACTTTTTCCTCATCATCGCTCTCTGGGGCGCTCGTCCTCTCCGCCTCGTCGGGGCCAGACGTCGCGAGAGGGCTGTGCTTGGGTCTACAATACAATTAATTCAATATTTTTTTAACTAGAATATAACAGTAATTTAAAAATTAAGTTAATTGTTGGTTTAGAGTGAGCTGGTGGGGGGGAAGGGGAGTAGAACCTCAGGTGGAGGGCGATGTAGTCCAGGCACAGGGTGACGAGGCTCTGCAGACGGCTCGGCCCGAGGCCATCTTCCACACTCAGCAGTAGCCCATCGTCGTCGGACTCCCTTTTCGCTGTGGACCACGGCGTGGCCCCCAAGGTCGCCATCCCACTCGTGCGGCGTCGATGACAAAAAGAAAAGGATGGAGGAAGAGGGTGCGGCAGCGCTGAGAAATGCCTTTCTTCGCTTTCTTTCTTTTTTCGCGTTCGCTCTTTGACGCTACAATGAACGACGAGGTGAGGGTTAGTTCTTCTTGGTGGTGCCGGCGGCAGTGCTCTTGGCGGGGATCTTCTTGAGGAAGCGGATGCCCTGTGCGAGGGACTCCTTCTTGTCGTCGTTCCGTTCGCTCTTCTTCTCGAGCTTGGCCACCTGCTTCTCCACCTTGGCGTGCTCGGTCTTGATCGCGTTGAGCTCCTTCGTGAAGAAGTCCCTGAACTTGCTCTGTTCCCTGTTGTGCGCGCGTGCCGCGTGTGCCATGCGTGTCGTGTCGTTGGTCATGTGCGCCTGTGCGTGTGCGCGTGTGCGGTAGTGCGTACGCATAGAAGCCGCTGTCGGAGAGTGCGAGGGAGCCGAGGCAGCGGTCGATGCGGTTGATGTCCTCCTCGAGCGACGACTTGTGATCGTGCAGGGTGGTGATCTGACGCTCGAACTCCTCGCTCTTCTCCCCCCGCTTCACGATCGCGTCCAGCGTCTTCTTGACGTCCGACGGAATGTAGCCCTGTAGCACCACCACGTCCCACGTGCGTTGCATTTCTCAGTGTTTTGTGTTGTTATGCAACACCACCACTGCTGATCCAGGGTAACCGTACGGCGGCGAACCACTCCTCCGCTTGCGCCTTGTCCGTGTAGTCCAGCGGGTACGTTTCGTCGCTCTGCTCCTGCTCCCTGTTCGATTGGGACGGATGTGAGCGGGTGGTATTTTGGCTTTGCAGAGCCAGCCAAGAGCTGGCTAGATGACGTACTTGACGACGAATTTGACGACCTGCCTTGCGGGCACCACCAGCTTGAAGCGATAGAAGTGGGCCAGGCGCTCATCGGGCTCCGGCGTCTCGATCAACTCCGTCGCACTCTTCGGATGCTGACAAAGGAAAAACAAATACATCAATTTAGAAGGAACTCATATCTTTTCGAAGATAAAAATAAAAAATAGAATGTGAAAGAGAGTGTGCGAACCTCGAGATAGAAGTGGTCGATGGCATGGTCGTTTTTGTTGTCAACCACGTAGGTGAACTCATACACCTTCCACCTCCGCAGAGTGAGCCTACCCTTCTCCCACTCGTACTGGGCCGCGTCGGCCTGGTACACATCCCGCACTGCAGTGGTACCCACACACACACATACACACACACACACAATTAGGTGCGTTCGCGCGTGCTATGATGTAAACATATGAAGGGTCGAATGGATACGTTCGGAGGAGTCGGTCATGGTGACGGTGGTCTTGAGGTCGACGGCGTAGGCCGCGTAGATCTCCTCGTTGACCTTGACCCGAGGCAGCATCGACTCGCCCACGTAGACGTCGTCCTCGAACAGGCACAGCGGCCCGACTCGAGCGGCACGCCGAACGTGTTCTTGAACTTGATCACCGCCAGCGGGTTGTCCTCCCGCACATTCTTCGCATTTTGCCCATCACCACACCCCTGTCAGGCCCAGTGGCTGGTGCCACGTCACGCTGACGTGGCGTGGAGATGAGAGAGGTAGCGAGGGTACCTTGTTGTAGACGGAGGCCTTGACGCCGTGGAACTCGGTGTGGAGGAAGGGCACGAGGGCTGACTGGTTGCGGTTCACGTTCACCGCGCTCGTGATCTGTTTAAACGTAGTAATGGCCTGAATGAACAACTGGTGATCGTGCGACGTTGGTAAATACACTGCGGACCTTGTACTGGAAGAGGTCGGCCATCTCCATCTTCTTGGCCTCGGAGTTGACCTCCACCGACGACGATGCCGTAGTCCTCGAGAACCTGGAGCAATCATGAGGACGATCGAGACCAAATAAAAAGAACGAAAAAAGAACGAAAAGAGAAGAAAAAGACGTACTCTTCGGGGGGAGGAGCAGGACTCGTGCCTCCGTAACCCCCTTCTTCGTCATCGTCGTCGTCGTCGTAGCAGTGCTCTATCTCCGCCTCCGGTGCCATTTCTCTTCTGCTCTGTCGAGCGCGCGACGCCATGGGCGCAGCAGCGCACTGCATCTTCATCATCGCTGCATCGCCCCACCAGGCCACGTGTGACGCATACGTGTTAGCACCCCATCCAACTGTCATCGGGGCCGATGACCACAAGGCGATATTGTGGGGGGGAGGGCTATGCGTACGCGCGGCACTCTTCATCTTCTTCTTGCACTTCTCCTTCTCAGCCTTGGCGCGCATGATTGGCATAGGCTTTCCTAAATGGGGTCGCGACTGTGAGAAAAGCTCACCACACACACACACACACACAACAGCTGGCAATCCAGCGCGATGACACGCACTCTCATCTTTGGTTGCAGTGGCCTCAACGAGGGCAGACACGTCGTGCTGGGCGACGGCGTCTTCGAGCGTGGGCGGCGCCAGAGTCTCCTCCTGCTCCACCTCGATCTGTCGTCGGGCGTGAGACTCCGCCAGACACAAGTGACCGCGAGGCAGTATGGGTTTGGGGGGGCGTGCCTCAGTGCGAGCGGCGTAGCGCGGGTTGTAGAGGTCGTAGATGAACGAGTTCGACGCGCCCGACACCAGCGACAGCTCCACCCCGCGCCAGTCCTCGTTCTGCGTGTTGTCCACCAGCGCCCAGCCCTCGATGATCGACTTCACCTCCTCTGTTTGGTGTTTGGTGTTTGGTTTGGTTTGTAGCCATCGTCGTTATGAAGCGATTAGTGCAACGTGTTACATTGTAACATGACATGGGGTCCAGGTGCGCACTCTTGGTGTTGAAGAGGAGGCGGTAGGTGGTCTTCCACACAGGCGCCTCCACGATGTACGACGCCCGGATGTTGCGTTTATCGCCCCCGCCGCGCGTGTAGCCCGTCACGGACTTGAGATCCTTCTTCTTCGCCTGCCGCACGCAACGCGCAACACGCAACACGCATTAACATACTACTACACGATTGACAGTTGGTAGGGGCTATACCTGGAGGAGGATGGTGAGGAGGTGGCGCAGGTCCTGCTGCATGAGCTCGTTCATGAACCGCAGCTTGACCACGGCGCCGAGGTTGAAGTACTGCACGGCCTTGCCCTCGACCAGCAGCGCCAGGAAGTAGGCCTCGTGCCGACTCGGACGCACCAGCGATTTCCTCTCCAGACCTGTTCCGCGCGTGGCGTGTGCGTTGCGTCGGTAGCCGCGCGTGCGTGCGTGCGTGCGGTGGTTGGAGGTGTACCGATGACGGTGCCCTCGACGAGGTCGCGCTTGCCATGGCGGAGGACCTCCACCTGGACGGGCGTGCCCTTGACCTGACCGAGCAGGTCGCGCAGGGACGAGTGCTCGTTGAGCGAGATGGAGAGGTCGTCGAGCTGCTTGTCGAAGGGCCGCGTCGACTCGTAGCTGATCGACGACACCAGACCTGCGCGCGCCAGCCCCACCACCAGAGAGAGCGTGGGCGTGTTTGAGTTGCGGTTGTGCGCTGTTGTGGGAGAGGTGATGGTAAAGCGACAGAGCATACTGGCTTGGCCGACAGCGCTGATGTCCGAGCTGGAGTGGATGGTGCTCTTGCCCTGGTCCTTGCCGAACGTCAAGCCTCCTCCCACCTTGGCCTTGTTCTCTGCTGGTTGTTGGTTTGTTTAAACAAAACAAATTGCGGTTAAAAAAAGTAAATATATAATAATATTAAAATTCTTGAAATGGTCGGCACCTGACTTGTTGGAGAGGTCGACCATAGTGAGGGACTTGAGGACGTCGTTCATGTCGCCGCTCTTGAAGAACAACTCGAATGGCTGCCCGCCTGCCACCTCATCCTCCCTTTAGCCGCCACGTGCACCATTAGTGGGGGTTTTACACGAATCAGGAGATGAAGGAATACCGTTCGAAGTAGCCGATACCGGTCTTGGACAGCACCACCTTCTTCACTGGGAACGGGCCCGCTTCATTCTCGGCCTGCCCTCGATTTGACTCCTTGGGCTGTTCCATCTCTTGCTCTACGTCGCAATATTGACTTGTCTGAAAACACACAAAAAGTGAAACCAAAAAGTGGTGAGGAATGTGAAGCAGTTTTGTATTTATTTTGAATGCGAAAAAGGCAAGAATGAAAAACAACATATGAAGTGAATGGCCATGTGCACAACCACAATAGTCTTTGAGTTGGTGTCTGACGGGGTACATGAGCGTAGGTTGGGGGTTAGCTGCAAGTGGGACCGGCCACGGGAAGCTACGAGCTGGGAACCGCCCCTTCACTTCCATCAACCCACTCGGAAGAGCTCACATCGCCAATGCACGCGTGTTCCTTCGCACATCAGCAACTACTCATCAAGCCAATCACTGAGGAAAGAAAACGAACGCGACAACGTTTCGAACATCGACAACCTGCACGCACGGAACACGACTAGCGGCCAACGCTCGTCAATGCTCCGCGCAGCCCACCAACCCGCACTACGACTCTTCGCAGGGCGGTGGGGGCAATGCGCCTCCGCCGCCCGACGTACCCACCATTCAGGTCAGCCTGCTCGCCAGACACCAACAATCCCGAGAGCAGGACGCAACACGCCGCGCCACCTTCCCCACCGGTCCCATCTTTTTTGCATCGCGCGTCGAGTCGCTCGTCGTGTGCACCGCCACCAGGGCATCATTCACGTGTGCGGTGCGTGAGTGCGCGATTTGAACAACGTTTGTAGCAATACCACACGATATAGCGCGAGTAGAGAGGATCTAGAGGGTCCACTGGAGCGGGGCCTGAGTCGAGATGGTCTCCTGAAGCAGTTTGATGTTGTTCTCGTAGAGCTGGGTGGTGGTCGGAATGCTGTGGGTGCTCATCAGCGCCGCTGCCACACCCGCCGCCAGACCTGGTCACGGCAGTGTCAAGATGGTGGTCAGCTCAAGAATTTCAGAAACGGTCAAGGCAATGCTCACCGGTGGTCCACTCGACAGGGTGGAGGCGCGTTGCGGCGTTGGCCTTGAACGTCTGGGCCATGGTCTTGCCGGCCACCAGCATGTTTCCAAAATCACGATTGGTCTGCGTCCAGGAATGCGTGGCATGGTGGTGAGTGATTGTGAAGAATGTGGCAGCTACACAGCGGACCAGGTGTAGTAAGTACCAGAGCGCGGAAGGGGACGTAGTAGGGCTTGATGGAGCGGTCGCCCAGGTAGGCCGGGTACTTGCACAGTCCGTCGGCCATGTGATGAATGTCGGCGTAAAAGTACTCGCCAATCGCCACGCGGTCGGCGAACACCACGCCCGTCGGATTCACGCTACACCCACGCCCGCGCGATAGGTCAATTAATTGTTGTGGCGATGACAAGGCGATGGCGATGGCGATGACGATGACGATGACGATGACGATGACGATGACGGGCTAGGGGGGACGTACTGGGAGGTCATGTTCTCGTACATGAGGCGGAAGTTGTGGATACCGATGCTGCGCCGCGACTCGCGCAGGTAGGGCACCTTCGAGAGGCCCAGGTCGGTGCCGGCGACCGAGGCCGCCAGCGCCACGCGTGCGCACACCTCGGGCTTCTGGGTCTGCGCACCACCAACACCCCAGGAAACGGCATGCGATGGGTGCGTGTGCAATAGTGTGTTGCGTGCTGCGTGCAGCTAAGTACCTTGTTGCACTGCTGAGAGTAGTAGGTGTACCAGCCGAAGGCGGTGAGCTCGGCGTCGGCGAGGGAGGTCATGTTGATTCCTCCGTGCCAGTTCTTGGCCTGTGCCTTCACCTCCTGGGTGGGCAGGTACAAGTAGCCCTGCACGTTCAACACATCCACGACACACACACACGACACCACACGCAATGGTTGGCTTACGCCTGGTTAACCAGCCGTTGGAACTCGATGTCAGGCTGGTAGATGCCGCACGAGGTTGTAGTCATTGCCGGGCGGAGGTCCCCAGTTCTGGTTGGAAGTCTCGCCGATGCGCGCCTCGTTCTCCGGGCCTGTGGGCGGTTTGACGCACAAAAGCAAACTGAGAATGCGCCACAGTGATCGTGTGCGCGGGTGCGGGTGCGGTGCGTGTCTCATGCAGAGGTGGTGCTGGTACCTTCCAATCCGATGGAGCGGCGGTAAGACCAGATTCGGCCCCAGCTGAACTGAGAAGGAATTTCATAGCTAATTCCTGTTGACATATTCCACATGTTACATTCTTAACGAGTAGGTCCATATATATATCGGGAGACGTACCCCTGGGGGGAGGCGGGAAGTGCGGCTGCTTGACGGGCTCCTTCTCGATGCTCATGTAGAGCGGGAAGACGTGGGTCTGGCCGCAGTCGAGGGTGGTGTAGTCGTCCTCGTACGGGTACTCGATGCCCTGCGCGAACGGGGCGTCGGCCGTCACCAGCAGGTCGCCAAACTCGGTGGCCTCGATGAACAGCGGGGCCGAGAAGTGCAGAGCCTTCTTGTTGAACGTCTTCGACTCGTACAGCGAGTACCAGTCCAACAGATCCTGTGCACCGCACACAACGCACACATTAGAAGACGTCGAGGGCACACGCACGCACCGGGGTGGGGTGGGACCTCAGAGAGGCGGTTGCGCCACGCTTCGTTCTCCTCCTTGGGCACTCTTTGCACGGCCAAGACTGGTAAGGTAAGGTGATGGTGGTGAGAAGCTACATTGCGGTGGCTCTGAGGCGGGTGACGTACTGGACTTGACCTCGTCGCCGTGCGGACCCTTGGCGGTGTAGGCCTTCTTGACGACGGTGTTGTAAAAGACGCGCAGGTTCTTCGTCTGGTTGATGGTGGGGAAGATCCACTTGTGCAGTAAGTCGGCCGGCTCGTAGCCTGCAAGCGACGGGTAGGTCATCAGCCAAGTCGCACGACAGCACACGCACGACCGCACACGGCGTCCGGAGTTAAAAAGGCGACGTACACCAGTGCGAGACCCAGCACTTGCCCGGGTTGCCCGGAAGAGAGGCCACCATCGCCGCAAAGTCCTGTAGGCGAGGTGGGGTACGTATACGTCAGCACCATCAACAATCGCGTCAGCACGTTTGGTGCACCCAAGTGGCCGTGCCTTGGGTTGATTGACCGGATGAACGTTGTGGGTTCCAAAGTCCACCGCGCTCACGGCCGACGAGGTCAGCTGCCCGCCTGGTGGAGGAAAGCCGTGTCAGTCAGAGAAGAGAATATGGGTGGTGGAAATAAAGAGAGAAAGTAAGCAAGAAGAGGGTATACCAGGCCAGTTGGTCGACTCGAGGAGGCATATTCTCTTCTCGGGCGCCGTACGCGCGGCGGCCAGGGAGGCCGCAAGGGCCGCAGTGCTGCCTCCCGCCACCACAATGTCGCACTCTATTTCCTCATAGCGCACGCCTGGCCGAACCCCCCCCCCCCGAGCAGTTGGCGGCGAAGCGACTCAGGACGTGCGGGGGGTGAAACCTGCTGGGAGGAAGGTGGCTTGGGCGGTTGCGAAGCAGATGACAGTGACGACTGCCAGCAAGGCGGCTACGCGCGACCAGCGGCAGGACATGGGAGTGGTGGAGCCGCTGAAGCGGTGTGTGGTGTGAGCGAGTTGGGTGGGGGCAGACAACAATTCAGGCAGGGCGGTGGTTTCAATGGCGCTGTGGCGTGCAGGTGATTGGTCAGCCCAGGTGGAGGGAGAAAGTCTCTTCTGTTTCACCCTTTCGACGCATCGCGTCTAAAGTTCTCATAAGGCCGCGTAATGAGTGTACACCCGATGTTGTGATGTCCCCAGGTCCTGGTGGTCCGGGCTTGGCCGAGAAATGACTTCACAATTTGTGTGGCGCCTTTTCAATCTTTGTAATTTTTTTTATTTCAGAGGATCATGAAGGCCCTACGCGCTACAACCTCCCGATCTGCTTTCACATGCTCTGGCGGAGTGGTGCCGGGGACTTCGCTCCTCACGCAGCGATCGGGTAAATCTGCCGCTACTCGAATCGCCATCTGGTCGATGCACCGACCTGTTGCTGCTTCGACCACAGTGGCATGCAGCAGACGGTCGTATGCATCGATGGAAAAGCCTCCGCGAGATGCACGCTATGCCAAGCTCGAGGAGCGCGATGTGCAGCATTTTAGGAGCATCGTTGCCGATCCGCAGGCTTCTGTGGTGACCGATCCCGACGCCCTCGCTCCCCTCAACGAAGATTGGCTCCACAAGTATCGTGGCTACTCCAAGTACGACCTCCTCATTCTTCTCATTCAATCGTTTCGCATTCATTCAATCATTATCCATGCGTGCAGGTTGGGACTTCAGCCGCGCACTGTGGAGGAGGTAGCGCGCATCCTCAAGTACTGCAACGAGCGCAAGCTCGCAGTGGTCCCGCAGGGCGGCAATACTGGTCTCGTGGGTGGTTCCGTCCCCGTGCACGATGGTGCCCATTCCCTCCTTGAGTTGCGACTGGACTGCGTCGTTGCGTGCTCTACGGCCTCTACTTGTGTTGTACTCGTGCTCACTACATTTCCCTTGCACACACAGAGATCATCCTCTCCATGAGCAAGATGAACAAGGTCCTTTCGTTCGATCCCGTATCGGGCGTGCTGACCTGTGAGGTACGCCAACCGGCTCCCGGTTTCTTCTTCTTCTTCTCATCCTCCTCTACGCGACGAGGCGTTGTTTTGAAGCCTCAAACCTCTCTCGCGTCTGCCAGGCCGGATGTGTGCTGCAAACCCTGGACGAGTACCTCGAGGAGAAAGGATTCACCATGCCCCTCGATCTCGGCGCTAAGGGAAGGTAATGGGGTTCACCCCTCCTTTGCCGGCAGCTGATCCGCTCGCGACTCACTCACCGCCTCCTTCATTCCCCTTTGCGGCGGCGCAGCTGCCACATCGGAGGCAATGTCGCGACCAACGCAGGTGGCGTTCGTTTCCTGCGCTACGGTTCGCTGCACGGTAACGTGCTGGGCCTCCAAGTGGTCCTCCCCGACGGCACGATTCTTGACAGGTGTGGCCCACTGCTCGCTCGCTCGCTCGTTTATCCAGTATCCGCCGTCGATGACCTCTGAACGTTGGTTCTAACAACCGAGTCGCTTCATTCAGCTTGAACGGACTGCGAAAGGACAACACGGGCTACGATCTCAAGCAACTCTTCATCGGCAGCGAGGGCTCGCTGGGCGTCATCACCGCCGTGTCGCTGCTGACGCCTGCCCGACCAAAGGTGTGTATGTTATCTGATGAATATTCGATCCTTGGGCGTACCACTGATCCACAACGTTTCTTGTGGCACGAATAGTCGGTAAACGTGGCTGTGCTGAGCGTGCCGTCGTTCGAAGCCGTACAGAAAGCCTTCGTGGAGGTCAAGCAGGACCTAGGCGAAATTCTCTCAGGTACAACAGCTCGTTACGCCCATGATGCTGTGTTGTAAGGTGACACACACACACACACACACGACTCATGCTGTGCCTTTAGCGTTCGAATTTTGGGATCGGCAGTCCATGGAGCTGGAGATGCAACAGCTGCCCCACATCCGCGACCCGCTGTCATCGCCCAGCCCGTTCTACATTCTCGTTGAGACGCACGGTTCCAACGAGGCACATGACACCGAGGTGCTGTTCTCTTCTCCTCCTTCTCCCCCCGTTGGCTGACGATCATATGCGCGTGCAGAAATTGAATGGGTTCTTGGAGAGAGCGATGGGTGAAGGGCTGGTGACCGACGGTACAGTCGCACAGGACACCACACAGTTCCGCGCCTTGTGGCAGATCCGAGAGAGCTTTGCCGAAGCCGGCAGCAAGTGCGTACCCCCGAGCGTTTGCACCACACACACACACACACACAGTGCACGCACCATAGTGACTGATCCATCTTGGTGGCACGCCGCAGGGCCGGGTTCAACTACAAGTACGACTTGTCGATCCCCATCAACAAGATGTACGACCTGGCCACGGAGGTGCGAGAGCGACTCGGCGACAAGGCGCAAACCATCGCGTATGGCCACGTTGGCGACTGTACGTGCACGCCCGTATCGATCAAACTCTCAAAGTTTTTTTAGCCCCGCCGGATGCTGACTGTCAGCGTCGCTGAACTCCACCAGCGAACCTGCACTTGAACATGGTGACGCCCAAGTACGACGCCGAGGTGCACGGTCTCATCGAGCCCTTCGTCTATGAATGGACCTCGAAACAAGGCGGCTCCATCTCTGCCGAACATGGGGTACGCACACACCGCACACTGCACACACCGCACACACCGCACACAGCAAACAAATGAGTGACTGACATGCGGGTGGGGCTTGCAGTTGGGATTGATGAAGAGGGACTGTCTGCACTACTCCAAGCCCGAGCAGGCGATCCGCTACATGCGCGTCATCAAGGAGACGTTCGACCCACAGCTCATCCTCAACCCGTACAAGGTCATCCCCCTCCAGTGACCATTCTCCAGACACTCCTACACACTCCTACACACTTGTACATGCCACTGTAGAGACAAGTCAGAGACAAGACAGAGACAACCCAACCCAACCACCTTCTTCTGCACTTCTTCCTTTCTTTCTTTTCTTTTGGAGATTAACGGTCGTTGCAGATTATGATCGTGTCATTTAATCGATTGACGTTCGTCAGTGTAGGGGGGGGGGGAAGTGGCTTAGTTGAGCTTCACCATGTTGTTGGCGAGCTTAGCCTCCTCCTCGCAGAAGCCGTAGTCGACGCAGGCCTGGGTGGAGCTGTTGGTCTCGGCGAGGTACTCGACGACAGTGGGTGCGTAGAAGGAGGCGAAGCGCTTGCAGTCGGCGCGACTTCCCTTGAAGTTGGCGCAGTCGTACCAGAGGGTGTCCATGATCTGGGAGGTGTTGAGGCCCTTCTTCTGGTACATCTCGACCAGCTCGACGTCGTAGAGGCACACCGAGCAGAAGTCGCTGGCGTTCGAGGAGAGGGCCAGCAGAGCCACGATGACGGCCACAGAGAGTGCGAGCGAGGCGACGATCTTCATTTTGTTGGGTGGTTGAGTAGAGAGCCGCCCCGCTTGTGGCAGTTGCGCAAGGGGCAGCGGTGGTTCCTTCCTTTTTTTGTGACTTCATTGGTGCACTGAAATGGGGATTAAAGAAAATTGTTGACCTGCTCCAGCCAAGGCTGGTTGGAAGGAAGGAGGACAAAGGCTGGGAGTGAGGCTGTGTCCAGGGGGGTGTTGTCAGCAGTTTTTTGAACTTCTTTGCTCTTCTTTTTTCCATACCCTGAAGAAGGGTGGCCCTTTAGACAACTGGTAAGGCCACCAGAGGCTGTGCTTGATTTGCACCAGGACCAGGAGAATAGAAGGGTCAGAGTTGATGAGCTGGCAGAGTGGCATGTGCAAATCCAGGGTGCTACAGGACAGTTTTCTTCTTTGACATGCAGGGGTGTGAACACTTGCAGAGCAGAACTTGGTCTGCACTGGGGAGAAGAGTTGATTAATGTTTTTATGGGTGTGACCTACAATCAGGAAGCTGAAGACAATCTCATTGAACACATCAAGTGCTGTGAGCAAGCTGAGGAAAGCAAAGACATGATTATTCTTGTTCTCAGCATAGCATCCATGCTTGGATTATGGCAAGGCAGGGGGATGGGGTTTGAATAGTCAAATATATGAGAGTTGTGTAGTCACTTGGGCATTACTTAGCCAGCCTCCCAGATGCAGCAAGGTTGAGGTGGGCTGCCCTGCAAGAGTGATAGCCCTTCACCTCTGCTGTTGATTTGGCATATGTCCTGCTACCTCTCCCACATTCCCCTACCATCTGCCAACAAGGATGACATCTGAGCTATTCCTGCAAGCCCTCTAATGGCTGAGAACAAGGTGCTGCTGCATCCCTGCTTCTACTGCTTCCTACTCACCAGCATCAACTTCCCTGCCACCACTGATTACCACATCCACACAGTGAGCCCAATACACCAAAATGAGGACATGTGTTTATGCACTGGTTTTGGTGTCCAAGCCACAGAACCTGTCACACCACATCAGTGACACCAACATCATCCTGTTTGTGTGCATGGTGGTTTTGGTATACCCACCTGCACCCTATCTTGCAAGTTAAAACTTGGACCTAACATCATCTGCCATCTGCCTAATGGGCATAAACATCTTCTGTTGCCTTTAAAATCATCTGCAAAATGGGCATAAAAATCATCTGTCATCCGCAAAATGGTCATAAAAATCACCTGTCATGAAATGGGCAAAAAAATCATCTGCCATCTGCATAAAAATCATCTGTTGTCTGTAATTTCATCTGCAAAATGGGCATAAAAAAACATCTGTCATCTGCCAAATGGCCATAAAAATCATTTGTTGTCTGCAAAATCATCTGTCATCTGCATAAAAATCATCTGTTGTCTGCAAAATCATCTGTCATCTGTCATCTGCAAAATCATCTGCATAAAAAATCATCTGTTGTCTGCAAAAAAAATCATCTGTCATCTGTCATAAAAAATCATCTGTCATCTGCAAAGTCATCTGCATAAAAAATCATCTGCATAAAAATCATCTGTCATAAAAATCATCTGTCATCTGCATAAAAATCATCTGTCATAAAAATCATCTGTCATCTGCATAAAAATCATCTGCATAAAAAATCATCTGTTGTCTGCAAAAAAAATCATCTGTTGTCTGCAAAATCATCTGCATAAAAAATCATCTGTCATCTGCAAAAATGGCCATAAAAATCATCTGCACAAAAATCATATGTTGTCTGCAAAATCATCTGTCACCTGCATAAAAAATCATCTGTTGTCTGTCATATCATCTGCAAAATGGGTATAAAAATCATCTGTCATCTGCATTTGACAGATGATTTTGCAGACAACAGATGATTTTTATGGCCATATAAATCATCTGTAAAATGGGCATAAAATAGCCACAAAATCATCTGTAAATGTATCCAAAAAGTCTGTCATTCATTACCCACCCCAGACACAAGACTTAGACAAATTGTTGAAAATAACAAAGATACCACAAAAACCTCCCACTGCTGTCGACATAAAGCTGCTCCTGCCCAGTGGTGGTTGGGGGGTGCCTTAGCAGGTGGTCGGGCGGGCAGGCCAAGGATGGCTGTCTATGTACACGTCGATCAAGGACGACTACCGGTAGTGGATGGTGTACTCGGGGAATGCCTGATGATTGTCGAACACTGCACGTCGTGACACACACGACACACGCCAACGTGAGCATCGGCAGCGAGGCGTAAGAGAGTGGGGGGGATTCGTACCCACATACATGCCGTTGCCCCCGTGGACCTGCCCGACGGAATCGTGCAGGCCACCGCCTCGCTTCTCGGGCGGCCGCCTGATGCCGGACTTGCCCGTGCCCACCGAGCCTAGGGTCACACGACAGTACAACATCTGCTCATGGCCAGGACTGATCGTCAGTCTACCACTCTCGTGTGTGCGGTTGTGCGGTTGTGCGGTTGTGCGGTTGTGCGGTTGTGCGGTTGTGCGGTTGTGCGGTTGTGCGGTTGTGCGGTTGTGCGGTTGTGCGTGCCTTCTTGGCATGGCCGCCTGTGACGTAGCCGGTGGAGGTGGAGGCGTGCGTGGCAAAATAGACCCCGGCGCCGATAGCGCCGCCCATGTTCGCAACCCGGTGGTCGAAGCCGTCCTTGACTGTACAGCGACACACAGACAAGGAGCGTGAGTTGCGCGAGTTGAAGGTACAGGAGGTGTGTGGTGTGTGTGTGGTGTTGTGTTGTGTTGCCGTACGGATGATCTCGTAGGCGCCGACGCGCGAGCCGTGGAAGAGGTACTTCTCGTTGGGGTCCTTCTTGTTCTTCAGCGCGACCTGCTGGCGTCGCAGGTAGTAGAACATCCACTGCGACTTGTTCTGGTTGCGCTCGATTCGCGTGATGTGCGCCCCAATACCTGGACAGGTGGCATCAGCACACGACCACCATGGTACCATGTCAGCAGCAGTGACACAGTGGTCTGTCGATGCCACGCGTCCACCATGCGATGCAAGACCAAGCGCGCGCGTGCGTGCGTACCGCCGAGCGAGTTCTGGAAGTGGGTCTCGATTTCGTTCCACTCCTCGGAGCCCTTCTTCACGTCGAACGTCTGGTACTCGCCCTTTTGGTTCTCCCACTGCAACGCCACAACACGCAACACATCGATGGTACGGCGGCGTGTGAGGGTGGTTGGGATGTCGAGAGGGAGGGTGGTGGGGTCGTACGCGTTCGGGGTATTCGATGCCGTCGAGCGTGAGGGACACGTGCGTGTCTCCGCCGGCGTCGGGCAGCATGGCGTTCATCTCCGCTTGCGCCTTGAGCCGCTCCAACTCGCGCATCAGGTCCTCCCTCTCCTTGAGCGCTCGCGCTGTGTTGGCAACACAAAGTCAGAACGACACACACGCACGCGCAAGACACACCACACCACACCACACCACACACAACACAGGACACACAACGAGGGGCACTGACCTAGCTCTTCGTCGCTCTCGGCCTTAGCCTGGGTGCGCACGAGAGTGAGGGTCTCCTCCCACTCCTTCCGCTTCTTGCGCTCGCGCTCCTCTTCCTCCTCGCGCTTCCACAGCTCCTCGGCCAGCCGCCGGTCCTCCTCCTCGCGCTTCCGCTCCTCCTCGTCCAGCTGCCGCGCCAGCTGCGAATCGGAGAGGCCGCCGACTTGCGGCCTGGGCTTGGGGTCTGTTCGCGCGCGCACACACACACGTACGCAATCAGCCAATCGGCTCGGCTTGACACCCACGCAGCCACGTTAAAGTCGAGCGTACCGGTCGGGTAGGGCCGCTTGTTGGGACTGGCGGGCGTGGGCACGGGAGCGGGGGTGATGGGGGCAGGGGCAGGGGCGGGAGCGGGGGCGGGGGCGGGGGCGTCCTTGAGCTCCTCTTCGAGCAGGCGGGCCACGCGCATGTCCTCTTCCTCCTGCTGCCGCTTCCTCTCCCAGAAACGTAGCGCTTCGGCCTGCATGCGCGCCAGCTCGTCTTCTTCATCGCCCAGCTTCGCACCACCTTCACCTCCCTGCTCTACTTCGAGCGCCATCTTTTCATCTGCGCCATCACCATCTTTCTTCGATCCTTCTTCCATTGGAGTACTACTCGACGATGATGGCTTCTCTTCTTCCTGGCCCATCTGCTCCCACCAGAGGAGGCTCGAAGATGGGGCACTGCCGCCCGTGGCGGGCGCAGGAGTGATGGGGGTAGTAGTAATGGGCGTACTACTAAAATCCAAATCGAGTAGCAGGGGCTTGGGTTCTTCACGATTCGTGCCGCCAGCCGAAGGAGCCTGGCGAGATGTGAAGGGCGTATTGCTCACGTCCATGCCGTCTCCTCCCGTCGATGATGATGAAGAAGAAGTCGTGGTGGCAGCTACATCGCCTTCGAGGCAGCGATCCACGTGGGACGTGATCTCGGTGGGTGGAAACGACGCCTGGCAGATTGGGCACTCCATGTCCTTCTCTCTTTGCTCACTAACAACTTTGTCGTCCTTCTCCCTCCGCGTTATCGTGCAGCCCGACTTTTCCGTGCCCAAGCCAACAAAGAAAAAAAAACAATTCCGCGAAAACCAAAATTCACGAAATTGATAACTTGTGATGTGCCAGCTGGCGGGCAGTGCGTCGGCCGGAGGTGCCCTCTGTAATTCGCTCAAAACACCTCAAAAGGACTTATTTTCTCTGTTCTTTCTTCGTAGTTGCATTTTTTCTTGTTTGCAGCCTTTTTCGCTTATTAAAATTGCTTTTTTCAACTTGTGGAGTAGGGCCAAAAATTAGCTAGGGTGCAGGGTCGGCCCGCCACAACAAGACTTGACAAGGGAAAGTGGTGTGAACGTGACGACGCCCACGGGCGGTAGACGGACAAAGGTCGCGTCGCGCGATTGGTGCAGGTTTGAATTGAACTTGAACCGGTGACGCACCACCAACGCCGCAGGGTGACGAGAACGCACCCACCAGGGTGAACGTGGTCTCCGCTAAGCAGCGCGACGTGGTTGGTCGGCCCGTTGCGGTCTCTACGACGCCGAGACACCTTCAAGACCACCGGCAGCAGCGCCTGACCACTTGTCGCACCCACACCCAGAGCTGTACACACCACTCTCTTCTCCTCTCCCGGCCTTGACCATCACCACCCAGAGCCGGCGGCGAAAACAACACAAAGATGTGCTGCATCTGCACGCGAGCCTGCATATGCGGGTTGGCGCTGTACGACCTGGTCTACTTCGTTTGCCTCATCATCCTCTGGCCGTTCACGCTCATCGTGAGCCTGGTGGGCTGCATCGTGTGGCTCGTCATGTGGCCCTGCGCGTCGTGCTGCGCCGACCGGCGGAAGAAGGTCAAGAAGAAGATGATCAAGATGCCCAAGAAATGGGGCAAGAAGATCAAGAAGAGGGGCAAGAAGTCGCGGAAGAGCTCCCGCAAGAGCATCAGCATCAGCCCCGTCTGATGCGCCGACCTTCAACAACTTCCATCGTCGACTCCGACGTCGCATCTGCCGACTCGAAGATGTCCATTATTTATTTTTTATCACCAAATAAACAGTTATTTGTAGTCAAGAAAATGATTTCCTTTTAATTTCTACTCCACATAGAATTTCGACCTGACTGCAGTCCTCTCTGTTCGAGGAAGAGGCCAGCGTTTGTCCTCTCTCCGCCGCGATCGACGCATCATCATCTTCGAACAACAGAGACACAATGGTGAGACTGAACATTGAAGAGTTGAAGCAGCCGCAGAAGAAGGGATTCTTCGGATCCATTGGGCTTCCCGAGCCCGTGCGGCGAGTGGCAAACACCTGGAGTAATGGACTGTATGCGGCCTCGATGTACGCCCAGCAGGGCCTTGGCTACGTGAGCTCCTTCGCGTGGATCTTCGCCACGGCTGCCGTCGTCATCTACCTCCCCCTTCTCCGAGCCATGGACAGTGATCGCGAAACCATCAGGGCTATTAGGGTACGCGATCTTTAGCATTGGCAGATTATCTGCACGGTGCATGAGCAAGTGATCCGATCCAGCAGATCGTGTGACATCACTCATTTGATGATTTTTCATCCATCGCAGGCTGAGATGGTGCAGAAGACTGCGGGCATGGTGCCTGGAGCTGCCCCTAGGGGTCCCGATCTCGGCAATCTGGACATTTCAGGACTCGATTTCAAGATTCAACTGTAAATTTTGCCAAGTCGGCAAGACGACAATGGAGCACGCTAGAGCACGCGGCAGCCACATACACATCACCTCCTCTTCTTCTCCTTTCATCATCCCTACATGCGAAAGGTTCTGCACTCTACACTCTCTCTATAAACAATCCTTGTTTCCTGTCATCTCGTGTCCCGCTCTTCTTGCCTTCAGATGAAGACGTAGACGAAGAGGTAGAGGAGGACGAGGAGCAGATCGGCGATGGCCGTGGCCGAGGCGTCGAACACGTACTTAGGCGCGAAGACCTTCCACACCATGAGGTGGCGTCGCACGAGGAAGACGAAGAGGGTCGTGAGGAAGAGCTTCACCACGAAGGCCAGCATGAACATCCACACCGCGCGTAGCGTCCACGCCCTGACCTCCTCGCGCGCGAACCTTCGCTCCACGCGTCTGTTGTCGTCGTCGTCGTTGGACCAGAAGAGAAGTAGCGGGAGGAAGAGGACAAAGAGGAAGTAGCACCCGAACGTGTTGAGCACCATCAACACGGCGCCCACGATCATGTTCATCTCCTCGAACCCTACACGCGCGCGTGTACTGGGTTCAGCTTCTTGATGTTGTGTGTGTTGTGTGTGTGTCGTGTGTGTCGTGTGTGTGTCTGCGTGTAAAGAAAAGAGTCGCATACCGATGAAGGGAGCTTCGAACTGGAGGGAGGAGAAGTCGCACAGGTGGCCCGACTTGTAGAAGAGGAGCACGGCGAAGAAGACCCACACGATCACCTCCGACACGCCCAACGACAGCTGCTGCCGGCGCCCTGGCTGCTTCCCTCTTCGCTCTTCAGGTCGCGGGATGTCCACCAGATGGTCGCTCACAGCGGCCGACGTCTTGACGCGCTGTCGAACGGCGCCAGCTCTATCCGCCTTGCCGGCCTTGACCGAGTCGTCATCGTAGTTATGGTTACCGTTGATGTCGCCTTCTTCTTCTTCTTCGGCGTCGTCGGCCGCTTTCATCCGCGCGCTGACGTCGACGAAGAGGAGCGGCGCACAGAGGAACGACACGAAGGTCCAGCAGGAGCCGGGGCCGAAGACCAGCATGACCGGCACGCACACGACCATGCCCAGCACCATGAACGTCCCCTGCAGCTCCGGCGCCCCCGCCATCACCACCGGACCCGGAGGGTGGTCACTATCGCCGCCGCGGTGGTGCCGTCGTCGCCGGCGTCGGTGGAAGAGGAGGGCGAGGAGGAGAACGAGGGAGGCGAGAGAGGCGGCGTAGACGAGGCGGGGGAAGAGTATCTTCCACAAGTAGACGAAGTGGTCGAGGAGGGCCAGGCGCTGGAAGGTCCAATAGACGGCCGAGCACAGGAGCGAGACGGCGTGGAGCGCGAAGAGCTCGCCGGCCGGCAGGAGCGAGGGCCGAGACGAAGAGGATGATGAAGAAGAAGAAGATGAAGAAGGAGATGAAGAGAGGGAAAAGAAGCGGCGGAGGGCGAGGGTGAAAGTGAAGAGCATGATGGCGAGCGGCACGAGGGTGTCCCACGCGAACTGGGCGGAGAAGAAGAACTGGACGCCCTGCCAGACCAGGTCTCCGCTTTCGGGCGAAACCGCACGCACCTGCGACGCCTCCATCGGTTCCTGTCCCGCACACGCACACGCCCAGGTGTGAGCTCATAGCCTCGGAACGGTCGGGCGAGAGCGGGCATGGTCGTACGACGATGGGCGGAGGGAAGGCGTCCTCCTCGTCCTGCAGTCCGCCGGGCGCCGTGTCGCCGGCAACGGATTCGTGGCGGCCGACGATCGAAGGGCTGAAGCGGATGACGCACAGGAGCACCACCAGCTTCACCACGTCGCCGTACTGCGCTCCCGCTGCTGCTGGGCGGAGGTGACGACGTTGACGTTGATGGTGGTGGTGATGGCGACGACGCCAGGCGGCGGCGAGATAGCACAGGAGGAGCGAGGTCAGCAGGAAGGAGATGACCTGGTGCTCGGCCTCGATGAACGAATTGCTGAACAGGCCGATGCCGTGGAGCGCGAATAGGGCCACGGCCACCGCGGACAGCACGTCGGCCCGTCGACGCTCGGCCAGCCGACTCACGAGCGCGCGCAGCGAAGGTCGCGATGACGACGACATAGAGAAGGAAGAAGCGGAGGCGGAGGCGGTGAAGAAGAAAGAAAAGAAGAGTGGAACGAAGGCGAAACCGATGACGGAGCAGATGAGGGTCGCGCCCACCAGCGCTGGAATGTTGTGGAATGCGTCGGCGACGAAGCAAAAGACGAGGACCGCGCCCACCGCGCCGCCGGCGAGGGCGAACGAGAAATCGAACGAGACCGTCGCCGTCGCCGACTGCCCCCCAGGGCGCGACGAGGCGAGAATGACGCAGACGAGGCCGCCGATAGAGGCGAAGAGCAGGGCCAGCCCCCAGGTCATCGACTCCACGTCGAACGTGGCCCACAGCCGTCGGCAGATATCGCCCACCTGCTTCTGGAAGCGGTGGTAGTGCTTGAAGACCCGGTGGTGCTGCCTCACCCGCTCGGCCATCGCCGCCCTGCGACCCGCCGCCGTCGCCGCCTCTGCCGACGTGGTCGCGGCGCCCTCATCGCCAGAGTCGGCCGACGATGACGATGGCCCTGACAGGGCGCGCAGCATGGCGTTGGCGCGGGTCAAGTGGCGGCGCAGGCTGTCGACCTCGCGCGAGGGGAACGAGGGCGACACGTCGGCGTAGGCCGAAAGGTAGGCGTCAATCTGGAGCGAGTTGACCTCCATCGCGGCGTTGAGGCGCTCGTAGCCGGCGAGCCACTGCTGCAGGCTGGCCAGCGACAGCCCATCTTCGCCACCGCCCTCGTCGTGGTAGAGGTGGGCCTTGGCGCCCCACTTGCGCTCGAGGTACTCGAAGAACAGGCCCTCCTCGCTATCGAGCGCCGGGTCGTCTTCGTCGCCGTGGCCGGCCTTGTCACCCTGTCGACGCAGCTGCTCCATGTCGTCGCGCTCGAACCCATAGTACGCCGGCGGCGCAATCCCTGGCAAAGCCACAAACACGAACCACGTCAGCAGATCTGTGTGTCGTGTCGTGTCGTGTCGTGTCGTGTCGTGTCGTGTCGTGTCGTGTCGTGTACCGAGGAAGAGTTCGGGAATGACGCCGCCCAGATTGCCGAAGGGGATGGGCAGGCCGAGGAGCAGCGCGATCGTGGGCACGACGTCGATCTGGGACACCTGCCTGAAGTGGTCCTTGGTCAGCACCACCCCCTCCGGCCTGGCCGGCTGCTTGGCGGCCGCGGGTGCGCCGGTGGCTCGTTCCCGGAGGAGCGCATCCTTGAGCTCCTCGCCGAGCTCGCTGCCGGTGAAGACGTCCTTGATGTCCTCCCCGAGGTGGAGCTGGTCCCACCGGTTGAAGGTCGTCGACGGGGTGTAGACGAACAGAGCCGCCGTCACTTCGCTTTCGGTGTGGCCGCCGTGATTACCGTCGGCGGTCATGCCATGGTCGCCCATGACGAATAGGATGGTGTCATCTTCCATGGCCTCCACAATCTGGTGACACACGGCACACACGACGCACACGTCAAACCATGACCACAATCCGAACTGACATGGAGGAGACGAGATGTCAAGAGACGATGCGCGCTAACCTGTTGCAGAATGCCGTTCATCTGTCGTAGCTTTTGTCGCATCTGTGGATGGGAAGGCCCGAAGCGATGGCCGGCGTGATCCACACCGAGGAAGTGCGCTACGATCACCTCCCAGCCCTCTTCGCCCTCTGATCACAAGATGGTGAGTCGCCCATCACAATTCAAAAAGAACGAAAGCGAAAGCGAAAAAGAACAAGAACGAAACGCGAACGCAGAGGCGCACAAAGAATGAAAGTACGCACCGGCTGCGGGCTCGTTGCGCATCTCGGGGAACAGGTGCCGCATGACGCCGTCGTCCACCGTGTGCAGGTCCTTGACGTTGAACGACGGGAACGGGTGGCTGCGGGTGAAGTAGCGCTTGTGAGGCGGGAAGAGCTTGGCCCAGGTGTCGTCGCCCATGAAGACCGCGCCTCGCCCATTGTCGCGTAGCTGGAGGATGAGGTTGTCTTCGCTGAGCTCGGACGAGTCAAAGTTGTTCTTGGCCTCGAGAAAGGTGGGGATGCCGCCCGTGTTGAGGGCCTTGAGCCGCTGCAGAGTCGTGGTGGGCGCGTCAGCCACGAATCGAAAGAGCAAGGTGTTGCTGGCGTTGTTGAGTAGCAGATCGTTGATCACGGGCAGGTTGTTGACGTAGTAGTCGTCTTGCAGGTCTGCATCGATGTCGGCGGCAGCTGCTACGCTGGCTCCCTTGGCAGATGGCGATGGTCGCGTGTAGAGGGTGAAATCGAATCGCAGTGCATCAACAATCACGAACAGGGCGCGCTTGAATCGACGTGGCATCCAACAGGACCTCTCGTGCGAGGGCACCCCCATGCCTGGGGCATCGTGTTGCGAGATCATTTCATCAGCACAATCTTTCCTACTGCGATTTGCGAGGCCAGATTCAGAGCTGGAAGAGGGTCGCTGCGTGCATTGGCTACGCGTCTGGATCTCGTATCGCGTGAGGAAGAACCCATTCAGGAAGAGGAAGATTGCTGCAGCGTGCAATGCCACAAAGAAGAGCACGAGAAGGGGCGAGGTTGTCCCAACGCGGCACCTCATGATGTCTAAATCTTCGCTCAATCTCAGACAAACGTTGCTCTTCTTGTCATGATCTGCTGATCTTCCAGCCTGCACCAGTGTTTTGTTTGGTAATTGTTTGAAGGATTTTCTCGGCCTTTTATTTTTTGTTTTACTTTCTTTTGTATTTTTCGAGCACAAGATCTTTGTTGCCATCCGTGCCGCCTTCGATCTCTTCCACTCGTGCGAGCTTCTTCGCCTCGGCAATGCCAGTCCTCACCAACATCTTCCTCGTGGTACCCCTCCATTCCATTCTATTCGTCTTGATGGCGATTTAAATTTGTTCGCCTGTGCTCCGCAATGCCAGCGCGCCACGCTTCTGTGATCGATGATTCTTTTGCTCTTTGTCCCTTCTAGTCCCATTTAATGATGATTGATTCGAATCCTTTCATTCACCAACCCTTGACAAACATTAATCAATTAAATCATCCATTAATCAAAAAAAAAACAAAAAAACAAAAAAACAGGAGGGGCTGCAGGAGCGGAGGGGAGAAGGGCGCAGGGAGCTGGAGTGGCGGCGATGGACCGGACCCGCCGACGCGCTGCAGGCCGCGCTCGCGGTGCTCCTCGCCGCCGGCTTCCCGGCCCTGTTCGAGCACCACAGCGAAGAGGACGTGGCCGCCTCCATGCTGGTCGCCGGCGAGAATGACGACGGCGGCGGCGACGACGACGATGGTGTGCAGCTGCCCACCTCGATCACGGTCCCGCGGCTCTGGGTCTTTGGCGCCCCGACGCTGCTCGAGGGCTTCCTCCACCACGCCATGCTCCACCCCTTTGTCTCCCTGCAGGGTACCTGTTGCGTGCGTGTGCGTGTGCGTGGTTGTGTGTGTGTGTGTGTGTGTCGTGTGCGTGTCGTGTGCGTGTCGTGTGTCGTGTTGCATTGACACTTGAGCTGTAACGTGGCGCAGAGGATGAACGGGGCATGTGGGGAGGTGATAGTGACGACCAGGCAACGGAGCGGCTCGTCGTCAGCCTCCAACGACTCTTGGAAGGGTGAAAAATCCCTGCCTTTCCCCCATCCTCTCACGCACCACCAACGCTCATACACGGCACGGCACGGCACGGCACGACACGACACGACACGACACGACACGACACGACACGACACGACACGACACAACACGACCAACGACACGACACGACACACAGGCGGCTGGTTACGAAGGGATTCGAGCGCACGGAGGACGGCTTCGTATGTCCGTCGTTGCTGCCCGCGCGGAGGGACGGCGCGAGCGCTGCCTCGTCGGCGATCGTGTGCCGCATCGAGGCGTTCAGCTACGGCGATCGCCTGGGCTTCTACTGCAGCGTTGGGGTCCGCGCTGCCGCCCGCTCACTCAACCTGCGCAGCTCCAGCCCCGAAGGTACGCCTCACCCGTTCGCTGGGTCCGCACCGCAATCAGCTCACGACGCACGCGCACCGCACTCACCACCGCACGCGCGCGCACCCGCCGCACACGTACACAACCGCACGCGATGCAGAAGATGAACGGTCTCGGTTCGACGGTGCGGCGACGACGTCACGCCACGCGCGACGACAGATCGGAGGTGCCGCCGTCTCGCGAGCCGCACGACACTCGGACTCGGAGCACAGCACGCCGCACGCGGTGTCGTCGTCAGATTTTCTCGCCCAAGTGCTGATCGATCAACTCGGCTTCAACGCCTCGGCCTCCGAAGAGTACTTCCTCCCCGTGTGTGTCGTGAGTGTGTCGCGCGCTCCTCTGGGTGCGTGTGTGTGTCGTGTGTCGTGTTATTAACTTGATGCGTTTTGAAGGGAGGAATGGACAGCGCCGCGTCCGTGGGCGAGCAGTGCGCTGACGTCGCCCGCCAGCGCGCAGGACGCGATGGACATGGAGGGCGCCGGGTTGGACTCGCTCGAGGACCGGCTCGCGGGCAAGCGCACGCGCGCAACCGACGCGTCCCTGCTCTCTCCCTTTGCCGACGTCGTGGGCGACTCCCGCTCCGCCAAACGCTCACGCCCACAGGTCCCTGTCCTGCCACGACACGACACGACACGCAACACGACCAACGACACGAGACACGAGACACGACCGACGACACGACACACAGCGACTAATGCGCTTGACAGGAACCTTCGCCGCTGGGCGGGCCGCTGTATGCGTCGCCGACGGGCGGCATTCTTTCGCCGGCGGTGACGACCGCCTCGCCGCTGCCCGACGCGGCCGCACTGGTCAAGGACGAACCCGCCGCCGCCGCCGCTGCTCCAGTACCGGTGCCGCCACCAGCCGCGGCCGCCACCAAGGCCGGCAAGGAGGACGACGCATGGTATCTCCTCAACGACGACTCCAACGACATCGACATCGACTTCGAATCTCTCATCCGCTCCCTCTCCACCGAGGTTCGCCTCTGCGTGTCGTGTCGTTGGTCGTGTCGTGTCGTTCAGTGAAACCCACACAAATGGTTGAACGCGCGTGCAGGACTCGGCGAATGCGGCGGCGGCGGCGGCGGCGGCGGTCGCGGCTGCGGCCATTATGCCGCCGGAGCCGGCGGTCAAGCCCGAGCCGATGGCGACAGTGATGGCGCCCGGCGCGCTGGCGTCGCCCTTCGACCAGTTCGCCGACGCCGGCGCGGCGGCGGCGAGGGACGCCACGGCGGCCGCGGCCGCGGCGCTGCTCGAAGGCGGTGGACCCGAAGACGCGATGATCCTGACCGGCATAAGCATGAGCTCGTCGGCGCCCTCGCCCCTGGCCGCTGCTGCCACCACGCCCACGTCGATCTCCGAGGCTGACGTCATCGCCTCACTTGAGGAGCCGTCGTCCACCCAGCCGGATCAGGTGCGCACAAGCGCCTCACATCCACTGATGCGCACTTCACAATTTATTCACCGCACACGCACGCCACCGCACGACACGCACCACCGCACACACGCTCAAGCAGGCGGGTGAGCGGCTGCTGTTGCATGTGTGGCCCACGGGCTATTCTCCGCTGCCGATCCCGCCGACGCCGCCGAACGCGCGCTATTCGTACCGTCCGACGTCGCAGCTGTCGCCCTCCGCCCGAGTCGATTCGCCATCGCCCGCGCCGCCGCTCAGCTTCCGCTGGTGGAAGCGCATCTCCGAATCGTCGTCTTCTTCGTCTTCTTCTTCGGCCATCACCTCTTCCTCTACTCCTTCCACTTCTGCGACGACGGCCACCGCCGCCGCCGCCACTTGGTCGGCCGCGGCCTCCGCAGCGCTCTCCTCTACTCCGCTCCTCAAATCCGAAGTGGACGACCTCCTTTCTCCCAAGGTTCGTCGTGTGTTGCGTGTGTGTCTTGTCGTGCGTGTCGTGTCGTTGGTCGGGTCGTGTCGCTGACGGAGATGCATCGAATCAAGTCGAACGGGTTTGTGAGCTCCAGCTCGACCTCGCTGAGCGAGGCCGACGAAGCCGAGCCCAAGGCCCGACTCACCGAGGAGATCGACGACATCGGGCCGGAGCTCGACGCGCTGATCGTCCGCGAGGTCGTCATGCAGCAGGTATCTCCCCACCACCAATGCGCATTCCACCCACATTCCATTGCCTTCATTTTCCACTAATTTTCTTCGCATTCCTGGCCCAACAGTGCAGCTCGACGTTCGACATGCTCTTCCTGGGCATCAGCCCGTCGGGCCTGTCCCTGCTCGACGACTCCGGCGGCTCCGTCGGCTCCGGCTCCGGCGGTGGCCCGTCGACGGCCTGGTTCATGCCGACGCCGGCGAACAACGCCTCTTCCGCGCTGCGACGCTCGAGCGGCGGCGATGCCGACACTACATTGGACGGCGCCGAAGTCGACCCGCTCTTCGCGCTGGTGCAGCAGTACAGCAAGGACAGGGCCGTGGCGGCGCAGGCCAGGTCGCAGCTCACGGCCGAGGGCCTCATGCACGCCCTCGCCACCGTCGGCCAGGCGCTCAACGGTCACACACAGCACCAGCTCCAGCACCACGCGGTGGAGGCGGACTCGTTCGCCACCGGCGGCCTCAGCGTGGTCGGCCCGCTCAGTCTCGCCCAGTGGAACCGTACGTCGCGCAGTGTGTGTGTGTGTGTTGTGTGTGTGTGTGTGTGTGTAGCTGACGTCATCATTGCGCGCTCTGCCTCACATACCGTATAGAGGAGGAGCGGGCGGAGCTGGAGGAGTTGGCGCCCCCGTCGCTGGTGGTGGGCTTCCGGGACGAATGGCTCAACATCCCGCCAACCGCCATCCGCCTATGGGAAAAGGCCCTGCTCGAACCCTACGCCCCCAGGTGACGCACGCACACCAAGCGCACACCACACACACCACGCACGCACACCACACACACGACACACGACACACGACACACGACACACGACACACGACACACGACACACGGCACACGGCACACGGCACACGGCACACGGCACACGACACAGTTCTCCGCTTCGAGCAACGACGCTGAAAGTTGTCAATCGTGTTCGGGGCGCGTTCGCAGGAAGAACGTGGCGTTCTACGCGCTGGTGCCCAACGACCCGCTGATGAGCCGGGCGCTGCCGGGCTTTCTGCGCGATCTGACGGCGGCCTACCAGACCGCCAACCTCGGTGCCCACGAGCCCGCCATCGAGGACAACATCCGCTGGTATGCACCCGCTAAAGCACGACACACACACGCACACACGACACACACACACACGACACGCACGGCACTCCGCGCACAGCTAACAACTCTCTGTTCCCCCCCCCATTTTTTTCTTATTAGGGTGGAGTTGTCCGACGTGGAAGCGGCGATGCGATCCTACCGCAAGGCGGCCAAGGACCTGGCCCAGGAGCTGCTACGCCAATGGCGCTCCGGCTCCTACCAGACGTATACGCTCACCACCCAAGTCTATTATTTTTATTAGTATTTATTAATATTCTTATAAATGGCACGTGCAGGCAAGCGGAGGGCTCGGTGGTGGTGTACGTTGTCGACCCGGGTCCGTTGGCCCCGGCGGGGGCCGCGCCGACCGCGCCGCAGGAGCTGCTGCGTTGCGCGGTGCCCCTGCTGCGGGCCGCCAAGGACCTGCCCCACCTCAACATCGCCTTCCAGATCCTGCCCACGGCCCTGCTCCTCGAGCCCTGGTACCGAGACAGCCCCACCGCCCGTCTGGCCGACGACGATAAGCGCTCTTAACGTTGGTGTGTGTGTGTGTGTGTGTGTGTCGTGTGTGTGTCGTGTGTGTGTGTGTGTGGTAGGACGGGGCCGAGCCTGAGGGACCTGGCCTTCTCCGTGTTCTCCAAGTGTCGGCGCATGAGCTCTCCTCATTCGGTACACCTCTCAGCGCCTCCATCACACCACACTTCCCGCGCCCAAATTAATCATTTCTTTTATTTTATTATTGTTTCGTTTCGTTTCGTTTTTTTCGTTTTCGTTTGGCTCGTTTCGTTTTCGTTTGGCAGAGCGAGAAGCTGTACGAGCCGGTGTACGTGCTGGCCGCGCCCGAGCCCGATGCCTCGACCACGTTCGTGCTCCACGTGGCCTACTCCTCGAGCTCCACGCCGCAGGTGCCGTTGCTGGTCATCGCCACCCTGACCGACGCGCGCGGCGAGATGCGCCAGTCGCTCTACCTGGACTCGACCCACGCCCTGGCCCAGCTGTGGCAGTGCGCCCTCATGGCCATGTACATACGCAGACTATGCAATTTCCCTGAACCTTCAGGGGGGTTTCCTGCGCCCCCCCCCCTTCTTCTAATCTGATGTATTTCTCCCCCGCAGAGCGCGAGTGTCGGCAACGTGGCGGATCGTCATCGGAAAGCTCGGCCAACTCGCCGCCGCCGAAGCCCAGGGTACGCACCGCACGCACACGCCGCACGCACACACCGCACGCACCGCACTCACTGTTTCCGTGGTGCTATTTTGGCAGAGTGGGAGGGGCTGGTGGCGTCGTGGCGTGCGGGCGGCTCCCGAGCGGGGCGAGCGCGTGTGGCGTCGGTCGCGGTCGTGCAGGTCACGCCGCACCCGCACCTCCACCTGCTCCCGGCCCTGGGCAGCGACCTCCTGCCCGACCTCTCCGCCTCCGCGTCCCAGGGCTCGTCGTCCCAGGGCGGCAGCGACGGCGATCCGCCGGTCGAGGTGTCGACCCACGCCCACCGCTCGCTCGAACTCGAACTCTTCGACGCCTGGCGCACCTCGTCATCGCTTCACCTCGGCAACTCTGTACGTGTCGCTGGTCATGTTGTGTGCGTGTGCGTGTGCGGTGATGCGTGTGCGTGTGTCGTGTTGTTGGCTCATGCGAGTGTGTGTGACACACGCGCGTCGGTGCAGTACCTGCTGCCGCGGCCGCCACCAGCGCCGGGCAGTGTCGGAGCTTTGGCCGACCCGACGGCAGCGGCCCCGATGGCCTCGGTCGCCCTGTTGAACCCCTCCCTCAGCCAATTCCACGTGCGGTGGGCCGCCGACACCGCCACCCTCGTAGTACGCCGATCAACCGCACACGCACACGCACGACACGCACACGCACGACACAACACACAGCTGACTTTTCTCTTTCTTGTGCAGATCTCGCTGGTGGCGCTGACGGACTTGCAGTGGAGCGGAGAGCCGCAGCAGCACCAGGCCGAGGCGGTGCTGCGCGAGGTCGGGCGTGACTACCACCGCCTGTCGTGGCTCACCCTCTCCTCCGCCACCGGCCGTCGCCTCTCCCCTCTACCCCTCCACTTCCTGGCCCCCGCCGCCTCTTCCTCTTCCTCTTCTTCGTCACCTTCCTGCGTGAGCTGAGGGAAAAGAGGAAAGAAAATAGAGAAAACTAGTAATTTATTGTTCTCTACACCTCGCCCTCATCAATCTCATCGTCGGGCAGGGGCTGGTGGAGTGCGGCCTGGAGCAGAGCTTCGATCTCGTCCTGGGCGGCCCTGTCGATCTGCGTTTCGGGCGGCAGGAGCGCCGGCTCTTGCGTGAAGACCAGCTGCGCGTCGTTCATCAGCCGACGGCACACGAAGAGGAACAGTTTCTCTGCACGTGTCGTGCGTGTCGTGTGACTTACATGACTAAGCCCAGAATGATGGTGTGAGCGGGCGTACCGAGGTTGTAGTTGGACTTGGCCGAGATGTCGAAGTAGGGCAGGTTCTTCTTGCGGTGGAAGGTGATCTGCTTGGGCTTCACCTGGCGTTGGTCCTTGAGGTCGACCTTGTTTCCACAGAGCACCACCGGAATTGCCTCTCCGCACAGACGGCTAATGCCTGGTTAAAAACACGCACACGCACACGCACACGCACACGCACACGCACACGCACACGCACACGCACACGCACACGCACACACCACCGCACACGCACATTCAGGTTTGTACGACGAGAACGCAAAAGCATGTTGGCGTGAGGGGCTGCGTACCGGCGTACCACAGGGGCACCCTGCGGTAGGAGAAGCGATTGGTGACGTCGAACAGAATGATGGCGGCGTCGGCCCCGATGTAATGCCCCTCTCGCAAGAGCCCAGGCTTCTCCCCACCAACTGCCATAAAGTTAGTTGTTTTTTTTTTCTTGTTATTATTGTTATTGTTTTTTTTTGTTTTTTTTTGTTACGCTGGGCAAAGAGAGAAGCGAAGCGGGCGAGCAAAGAGAGAAGGAATGTACCGGAGTCCCATATGTTGAGGATGACCTTGCCGCGCGTGGTGTCGAAGGCCAGTGGCTGGACCTCGGTGCCGAGGGTTGGAATGTAGTACTTGCGTTCCAACTCGCCGGTGACGCGTCGCTTCACGAGGGTGGTCTTGCCCGTACTGTTGTCGCCGACAAGCACCACCTTGAAGCTCGGCGTCGTGCTATCGTCCCCGCCTTGCACTGTGTGATCGGACATGTTGTTCTCACAGATAGTTAATTACTACCAGGTTTCTTTATCTGGTAGTGACGATATTCTAGAAGCTTTTGTCGGGCTTAGTGAAAGAGAAACCGCAATGTCTTCATTGCATTGGTGTCTACAACTCAACGAGTCTTCATCGCCCGCACGCTTAGAACAGGTCATCATCGTCTTCTTCGGGCAGGGCCTGGTTGCGTGCGGTCTCGAGCAGAGCCTCGTTCTCGTCCTGGGCGGCCCTGTCGATCTCGGTCTCGGGCGGCAGGAGGGAGGGCTCGGCCGTGAACTCCAGCTTTGGGTCGTTCGTCAGCCGACGGCACACGAAGAGGAACGGTTTCTCTGCAAGCAGTACGCACGATCATGTCGTGTGTGAGATGCCAGTCCATGCGAAGCAGCGGTTCAATTTGATTGTGGTACCGAGGTTGTAGTTGGACTTGGCCGAGATGTCAAAGTAGGGCAGGTTCTTCTTGCGGTGGAAGGTGATCTGCTTGGGCTTCACCCTGCGTTGGTCCTTGAGGTCGACCTTGTTGCCGCAGATCACCACCGGCGTCTTCTCCCCGCACACCCTACGCACGTCTGCCCATCGACATCAACCCATGAGCTGTAGGGAAAGTGCAACTTTACACCCAAAGGGAGTGTTGTGTACCGGCGTACCACCGCGGTACGCTACGGTAAGTGAGGCGAGCGGTGACGTCGAACAGGATGATCGCGGCGTCGGCCATCATGAGGTACCCATCACGCAGGCTGCCGTACTTCTCCTGGCCAGCTGACATCAAACGGAACTGAGTGTCAGGTGGTTCGATCTGGGGGACATAGAACGAAGCCGGGCGAGAGAAACAAAGAGAGCGAAGCGAATGTACCGGTGTCCCACACGTTGAGAGCGATCTTGCCGTGCGCTGTGTCGAAGCGCAGCACATTAATATCGACGCTGATGTTGGGTACCCACTTGCGCGGCGAGGGTTCCTGGATGAATCGCTTAACGAAGGTGGTCTTGCCAGTCCCGCCATCGCCCAGTAGCACCACCTTGAAGGGGTAGCTCGGGATCCGAACCTCGTTGTTCACGGTCAAGTCTTGCATTGTACGAGATGGTGTCAACAGTGTCGTTCTTGATTGTAATGTTACGATCGATCAGACAGAAACGGCCCAGGTCACGGCCTGACATCATCGTGAAGCTTCGAGAAGGTGCTAGCAGCGCCCAACAGAGACAGCACGATTTCCGGAAAGCGAAATGTGTTTCGTAAATATCAAAACGTTTCGAGAAAAAGAGCGGAAACAGGAAAGTGTTGTTTGCATCATCGCCATCCTCACGAGATCAGGTCGCAAAAAGATGGAAGCTCCCGTGCCCAGCGGAACAACAGAGGCGAAAATTGTTGTTGTGACCGAGGATGGCGATACTAATCAGAAGCAGCCGCAATCATCATCATCGGCTGCCGACGGAGTCTCGCCGTCCCTCCATGTGAGAGAAGATCGCGAGGAGGTCGTGGCCCGCGCCTCGCGCCTGGCAGAAGAGCTGGCCACCCAATGGCAGGGCGGCTTCACCCTCTCCGCTCCGCGCGTACGGCCCCAGCCTGGCGCCGCCGATCCCTTCACCTTCTACACAGCGGTCCTCCGCCGACCCCGGCTCGTCCTCGCGCCCATGGTACAGCCCCCTCTATTCATTCATTTATAAAGTTGATTAAAGTTGATTAAATAAATAAATGATTTATTTGTTTTTTACCCTAAATATATATATATATTAAAATAAAAAAAGGTGGACATGAGCGAGCTGCCGTTTCGTATGCTGTGCCGCAAGTACGGCGCCGAGCTGTGCTACACGCCCATGTACCACTCGCGCTTGTTCGCCGAGGAGGCCAAGTACCGGTATGGTTTTACCACGTCTCGAGCGTTCTGCTCCACACACACACACACACACACACAACACACCACACACACACAACAATAGAAAACACCGTCTCACCACACGTCCGTCGTCGTCGCGTGTTTCAGACAGATGGAGTTCTCCACGTGCCCCGAAGATCGGCCGCTCGTGGTGCAGGTACCCACCACCCCAGGCCTCATAATAGTCCATCGTTTCAAAGCCGCTGCCGCCACCAACTGAACGTTTTTCGTTTTTCGTTTTCGTTTCGTTCGTGTGTGGTGGGGTGGTGGGTGGGTGGTAGTTCTGCGGCAACGATCCGGAGGTGCTGCTGAAGGCCGCCAAGTTCGTCGAGAACGACTGCGACGCCGTCGACCGTACGTGCCCCGCCCAGCTGCCCTCCGCCCTCTCTGCTTCTGCTTCTCATGAAGAAGCATTCACCGAGTGTCGTTGTGTGTCCTTGTGTGTCGTGTGTGTCGTGTCGTGTCGTCTGTCGTGTGCAGTGAACCTGGGCTGTCCGCAGGGCATCGCCAAGCGGGGCAACTACGGGTCTTTCCTCCTCGACAAGTGCTACTGGCCCCTCCTCTACGCCATGGGTACATTACCTACATTACATTTATTTGGTATTATTTATTATTTATTTATGTATTTATTGCTTTTTTGTATAATTTTTCTATTTTTGTTTTGGAAAACGAAATAATACTAATAACAATAACAATAATAATCTCTGTGTGCAGTGCGTAAGCTGTACGAGAACCTGAAGGTGCCGGTGTTCTGCAAGATCCGGCTGCTCCCGTCGCTGGACGACACCCTCCAGCTGGCCCGCATGCTGCAGGACGCCGGCTGCCAGCTGCTCGCCGTCCACGGCCGCACGCGGGACAACAAGGGCCTCTACTGCACCCCCGCCGACTGGGACTCCATCCGCATCGTCAAGTACGCGCTTCATGTGTCCTGTCGTGCGCGTGTCGTGTCGTGCGCGTGTCGTGTCCTGTCGTCGCACTCACGTGATGGCGGCGAACGACAGGGAGGCGCTGGCGATTCCGGTGATCGCCAACGGAAACATCGCGCAGTTCGAAGACATCGAGCCGTGCCTGGAGGCGACGCGGTGCGAGGGCGTGATGGCGGCGTGGGCGGCCCTGAACAACCCGGCCCTGTTCTCGGGCCAGGTGCCGGACAAGGTGGCCCTCGCCATCGAATACCTCGACATGTGCGAGGCCTACCCCACCCAGCCCAAGAGCATCCGCGCCCACCTCTGCAAACTCCTCAAGAAGCAGTGCGTGCTCCTTCTTCTTCTTCTTCAGTCGTGTGTGTCGTGTCGTGCCATGTGCTGACGATTGTTGGGCCAACGCAGGTTCCAGATCCACGAGGACCTCCGCGAGCGCATGCTCACGCACACCAAGACGCTGCCGGCCATCCGTACGCTCGTGGAGACGCTCAAGCACCGCCTCGACGTACGCCACCACCACCTTTCTTCTCTTTTTTTTTCTTTTTACAACGCAACACTCACCATTCGCATCAGAACGATATCCCGCCGGTGCTGCGGCCGCCCAAGGAGCAGATCGAGGAGGTGGACGACGGCGAGGCCATGGAGGGAGGTGCGCTCTTCGCGCAGGACGACGACGAGTTCTAGAGAACGACACTCGGCTGTGAACCGCAAACCGATCGTTATCGGCCCGACAAGAAAGAGAACACGCAACACGCCTGGGGGGGGGGCCCAGCAGGTCCTATTTTGTTATTTCTTTTAAAAGTTATCTACACAGAGAGAATAGAAGCTACGACGTCCGCCACGGAGCGGCGGTGGCGTGTGCGTGCAACGAGTCGCGCGCGTGTGAGTGCGTGCGTGCGTGCGGCAACGACGACGACGACGGAGGGCGGGGAGCATCCGTGTGCGGTGGTGGTGAAGTATGCGTGGCGTGGTGGCGATGGTGGTGCTGACGACGACGACGATGTTCTAGAAGTCCTTGAAGATGAACTTGAAGGGGTCGACGCTGACGGGCTGGTCTTCGATTTCGTCGTAGGTCTCGAAGTTGGAGGCGTCGCCCTCGCCCTTGGACCGCACGACGATCGGGGCCCGCATCTTGGCCTCGAGCAGCTGCTGCCAGTCGATGGACTGGAAGTAGGGGTGGTTCTTGACGTCTTCGGCGCCGCCCTTGAGGTTGCCCAGCCGCTGCGTGCGGTCGGCGGCGAGCAGCTTCCGCACGAGGTCCTTGGCGTCGGGGTCAAAGTGGCTCGGGAAGTGGATGCGGCCGGCGAGGATCTTCTCGTAGACGCCGAACGGGTTGTCGTCGAAGAAGGGCGGGTAGCCGGCGAGCATCTCGAACAGGAGCACGCCGAGCGCCCACCAGTCGACGGCCTTGCCGTGGCCCTTGCTCTGGATGATCTCGGGCGCGAGGTACTCGGGCGTGCCGCACAGGGTCCACGTCCGGTCCTCGACGTGCTTGGCGAAGCCAAAGTCGCAGATCTTGAGGTAGCCGTGCTTGTCTATGAGCAGGTTCTCGGGCTTGAGGTCGCGGTAGAGGATGTTCTTGGCGTGGAGGTGCTCGAGCGCCATCACCACCATCGCGGCGTACATGCGCGCCGTGTCGTTGGCGAAGCGGCCCGCTCGGCGCAGGTAGCTGAACAGCTCGCCGCCGATGACGTAGTCCATCAACATGTACAGATTCGTCTCATCTTGCCACGTCGCGTAGCTGCACATCCATGCCACACACACAACACATACCAAAAAGAAAATGATGATGAACACACAGGAGAGCAAGAAAGAGGAAAAATCAATCGAGTAGCGAGTGAAGGGGGGAGTCGGCAACAGGTAGCAATAACGTACAGGGTGACGATGAAGGGGTGATTGAGCTCGAGTAGAATGTTCTTTTCGTTTTTGATGTGATCTACCTGCTTGAGGCGCACCACGTCCATCTTGCGCAGGACCTTGAGTGCGTAAAACTTGCCCGTCTCTTTGTGCCTCACCAGGTACACCCGCCCGAACGTGCCCGTTCCTGCAGACACCACAGCCCACAATGAATGAAGCTGCAGATTGAATGGAGAGCTCGCCAAAAGCTCGAGCATTCAATGTTATTCTATGGAAGCACCAAGCAGGCCAACCCAAATGATTGAAGTGAATGCCCAAAGCCTCGTGCAAAGGGGGATACGATTATGAGAGTAAAAGGATGATGGGAGAGTCGCCGTACCTAGGGTGCGCACTTTCTCAAAGTCGTCCATTGCGGGATTCTCGTTCAGGCGCACCGATCTAAGCTTCTCGGCATGGGTGAGGGACTTCTGAAGCACCTTGTGCGACATGTCCTTGGTCTTGCTCCTTCCAAATACTTTGTGCATCTTCGATCGATTAAGAGTGGCGCACTGCAATCGTTTCTCGTTCGACGAAGATGGGATAATCTCTCTCGCGCGGTTGCCGTCGAGGAATGCGCAGATGAGAGAAGGAGAAGAGGGTGTATCTAAGGCAATGGAGGCCTTAATTTGTATTCTGGATTGTGTGTAGAGCTCCACAAGCAGCCTGTGTACGCTTCGTTGCTAAGCAAAGCTGACGGAGTTTAGCATCAAGTGGTGGCTTATTTCAACGAAATTCAGCGTGTTGCTCTCCACCAATCCCCGTTTTTTCGCACTGCCGAGATCAGGCCGGAGCTACAATACACGTGTATTGCAAGACCTCACGCTTCTTCCTCCTTCTTGTCCTCTCGTATCTGTCGGATCAGCGCCTCGTACTCCTCCGCCTCGTCTTGATCAAACTCCTCGTCTGGTGGTGGGACCACATAGTACGCGGAGTGAGTGTGCGTGTGCGGTGGTGTGTAGCACGTGTGTACCGTCGTCGTCGGGCCGGGGCACTCGAGAGGCGTCGAGGACCACCTTGCCGCCCTTGGCCTCGAGCAGGTCCTTCTCCAGGCGCGCCATGTGCTTCTCCTGTTTCCGCTTCTCCTTCTCCTCCTTCTGCTGCACCTTCTTCAGCAGCTCGGGCCTGTAGTCCCTGTGGTCGTGGTGGGCCAGAGCGGAGAAAAAGAGAGAAGAAAAGAGAAAGCGATGTCGTCAGTGGGTCGCTCCACACCAGACGCCAGCGTGGTGGTGATTGATTGATGGTGGCCGCCGTACTTCCAATACTCGTCCGCCGCCGCGTCCACGGCCTCGAAGAGTTCGTCGGCGCCCGCGCCAGTCACGGCCGACACGCCCACCGCCTGTTGCGCGACCACGACGTCAGAACCGCACACGCACACGCAATCATAGAACCGCACACGCCCAACCGCACACGCGCGCGCGTACCCGAAGCGAGGAGTAGAATTCCTCGAGGACGAGGCTCATGGAGCGGACCAGGTTGGACATGTAGTTGGTGTCGTTGGCGAGCGCGTCCTGGAAGGCCTCGAAGTCCTTCATCCAGTCGATGGCGAAGTGGTGGCTCAGCACGTCGGTCTTGTTGAAGACGATGATGAAGGGCAGCTTGAACTTGTACAGGATGCTGCACGCGTAGAGCATGTTGGACATGAACGTCTGCGGGCTGGCGCATCGCGGCGTGTCCATCACGTAGACGATCACCGTCGCGAACGACGACGCCAGCGACTCAGCGATGATCGCGCCCGAGGCCGACCACGTGAACACCTCGATCTGCCCCGGCGTGTCCACCAGCACGTGCCTACGCGACACGACACGACACGCACACGACACACGACACGATACACAAAGTCAGCAGCCAATCAGCAATCAATCGCAGAGCAGGCGAATGTGTACTGGAGCTGGTCGCTTCGCTTCTCGAGGAGGTGGAGGACCTGGTCGAAGCGGGTGGCGAAGAGGTTGAGCGCGGTCATGATGCCGCCGTTGGGTCCGAGGCTGTACTGCTTCATGACCTCCTTGTACTTGACCGTGTCGCGGATGTCGATGTTGGTGCCGAACGGGATGCTGGCCGTGGCCGGGTCCAGGTTGATGACGTAGGGCGGCTGCTTCTGCATGTGCAGGTGCGCGTTGAGTCGCTGCATGAGGGTGGTCTTGCCGCTGCCGGCCATGCCGATCACGATGCACACCACCGGCTTCTTCTTCGTCTCGCCACTGCTGGTGCTGCCCTCGGTGGCGGCGGGGGGCACGGCCGGGGTTGTGGTTGTGGTCGCTTCAGCTGCGCACACACCCGACCCGACACAAGGAAAGGAAGATGAAATCAGCCCCACGCATACACTGCGCTGCCTCCGTTGTAATCGGACTATCAATCAGATGAATCATGAAGGCCAAGATTGATTGAAATCTCTAGCTTGCGATTGTAATTCATGCTCAAGGCAATTGTGCTCATACGAGCTCAGTACCTTCCATTTCCATATGTGCGAGATGGTGATGCGCTGCAGATGCCGCCTTCGTTCGAACAAAGATGAACAACCAAAAAAAAACTTTCTTTCCATTATTTGTGGTTTTCTTCTTTATTTCTCGCCGCAGCCAAAGCGGCGACAGCACCGGCTCAGGGCTTGGGCTCGGCTTCGGACGAGGAGGACTGGCCGTCCTTGTCGGCGCCTTCCTCCTCCTCTTCGCTCTCCTCGTCTCCGCCCACGTCGGGCAGCGGAAACCGGAGCACCGCCGCCACGCCGCCCAACTGCTTCAGCTCTGCAGAGGAGAACACACGCCAGCGTGAGCACGACACGCACGACACGCACGACACGCCGTGGAGGCCTGAGGACGTACGCTCGCCGGAGACGTGGAGCGCGGAGCAGATCTTGACGTCGCCGCCGTGCTCGCGAACTGACTCGACCAGCTGGACGTACTTCTTGCGCGTGGCGATGTTCGAGGCGCGGAACAGCTCGTCCGTGAGCAGAAGGGACTGCACCGCCATGCGCGAGTCCGCGATCACGATGTCCTGCATCATCATCATCATCAACATCACATCAACATCGACGATCGATCATCGCGTCAGCGATCTACACACGGATCGCGCTGCATAGGGCTCTATGAGCTAAGAATTGATGGGTGGGTACGTTGTAGCCGTAGAAGGCCCTGTCGGAGTCGTTGCGCATCATCTCAAAGAATTCGTCGAGGGCCTTGACCTCGCCGGCCGCCTTCGTTTCGGCGAGCCGCGGCGCCACGTTCGGGTCGGAGAGCACCTGGGTGACACGTCACTCTTAAGCTGTCTGCTCGGCTCGGCTCGGCTCGGCTCTGAATGTGCACCGCGTGGTGGTGTGGGGGGCGGGCGGCGGATACCTCCTTGAGCGAGTGCTTGTGGCCCGACGAGGAGTGGACGAGCACGAACTTGCTCTTGTGCTCGATGAGCAACTTGATGTCACGCCTGATGGCCTCGGCTAGAAAATTGGAGAGTCCACCCACCGATGAGCGTAAGTCAGCAGAGAAAGCGCGCGTGTGTGTGTCGTGTGTGGTTTGGGGACCCGCTTGATGGAAGAATGAGGGGGCGGGGGCTCACCGTTCATGTACTCGAAGAACTGTTCGCGGACGAAGCCGGGGCTGGCGATGATGACGCACTTGATGATCTCAAAATTGACGTGTCGCAAGATACCCTGCATCACGTTCTCGTAGAACTTGTTCAACGCCTGATATGATATATATATATATATGTCATATAAAAACACATAGTATGGTGAACGTTAGCCGTGTCGTCGAGGAATGTGAGCAATGTCTCTCGCATGAGGGATAGAGGGAGACGTGGGGCGGGACCTTGTCGTGGAGCGAAGCGGAGCCCTTGCGCTTGCGCGGGATGGTGGACTCGACGCGCTGGCGCACGATGGTCATGCTCGAGGTGATGAGGCACACCTGGGCCAGGCCCTCGGCCATGATCACCGCCGCCACGTCCGCCGTTCGCGCGGGATTGGTGGCCGTCTCCACCCGCTCCAGCGCGATGGCGTCCCACTCGGTCTTCTGCAGCGTGAACTTCCTGTTCATCTCCAGATCGATCGTGTGGTACGCCCCCATCTAGACCCACACGACACGACACGCACGCGCCGCACACGACCGTAAGCCGAGCATGGAAGGGGCGGAGAAGAAGACGAAGGGGCCTACCTTGACGTGCTGGCTCTCGGAGACGTTGGTGCCCTTGAGTCGGAGGACGCCGGCCTCGGCCTCGAAGTCGATGTTTTCGACGGCGATGGTGAGAGTGAGCCGCACGCGTTCGTTCTTCACCGAACCCGTGCTCGAGCTTTGCTGTACCTTCCTGCCCTCGCGCGAAAACAACATCCATCATCACAATCAACGATGATGGCTTGGGGCCGGCATTCTCGAGAAAGTAGATGCAACAAGAAAAATCGAATGAAGAAGATGCGAACATGAGGCAATACTCGGTACCTGAGGGTGGTCGCGCGCACGTGATCACCAACGGCGATGAGATTGTATGCATGCCACATGTCCTCCAGTTCCTCGGGCAAGAGGGTAATCGTGCCTACCCCATCCCGATCAATGTCTCTGTGTAGCAGCCGCATCTTTCTTGTTCTTTTGTTGCAATTAGATTGTTTTTTTTTCTGTATTTTTCTTCTACATTCTATTTTCTCAGTCCATTTACGCCGAAAATTGGGGTTTCCTTTCTTTTTCCCTTTGCAAAGGGAACGTTTACTGGCCGGGCGGTGGCGGGCCGCGAGGGGAGAGGGCGAGAGAGGGAAAGTTGGTCAGAGAAGACGGCGACGACGAGGAGGCCGAGGCGGCGGCGGCGGAGGAGTAGGAGCGGGGGAGGGAGGCCAGCGAGTTGTAGGAGGGGGAGGGCGAGAGGGAGTGGGCGGGCGAGGGGACCGGCGAGACGGGCGCGTCGGGGTCGTCGATGCCCAGCAGCTGCAGGTAGAGCGGCGCCTTCTGCTCGAGCAGCTCCTGGTGCGAGCCCTGATGCACCAGCTCCCCCATATGCAGCACATAGATCTTGTGCACTCCTGCCGCACGCACCACACACAACACACGCACACGCACACGCGGAATCATTACATTAATGTGCCTGAAATAAAATGGAATCTCAATAAGTAGTAAAAAGGACAAAAAACAAATAGAATAAGAATAGATAAAAATATAAGAAGAATAAAAAACAAAAGACAGATAAAAAGGGTGGAGGTTGGGCGGACGCACCTTCGATGGAGACCATGTCGTGGGAGATGATGATGAGGGTCATGTTCCACTTCTTGACGAAGCGGGTGAGGGCGGGCACCACCATGCCCCGCTTCTTGTAGGCGTCCATCTGCCCGAGCGCCTCGTCCAGGATGATGATCTTGGCCTGCGTCTTCACGAACACGCGCGCCAACGCAATGCTCTACACCGCACCACACACACACGTTTGAGTTCCATTGAAACACGACACGACACACGACAGAACACGGACCTGTGCGAAGCCGCCGCTGATGTTGTTGCCGCGGGCGGTGACCTTCATGTCGAGAATGGCGGCCTCGCTCACTGACTTGCCGCCAGCGCGTCCCTCGGCCCAGCCGCCGGGGCCGAACGGGTCCTCGCGGATGGTGACGCTCTTCTTCTTCTGCTTCTTCTGCTTCTTCTTCGCCGCGCTGCTGTGGTAGTCCGTCTCCGCCTCCCACACAAAGTTCACCGCCCGATGCAGCAGGCTCTCCGTCTGATCAACCCCATCGCCCCCGTTAGTGTCGCTGTGTGTGTCGCTGTGTGTCGTGTCGTTGTATGTGTCGTTGGTCGTGCCTGTTCTTCGTCGTGGTCGTCGTGGTCGTCGTCGTGTGGGTGGGGCTCCTCCTCGTGCGCGTCGAGCTCCTCCTCGAGGTGAGGCGAAGCCGGCGGCGAGCCCACGGACGACGACGATCCCTCGCTCTCCAACTCCTTCTGCTCATTCCCGCCCCCGTGAAGTTAGCACACGCACACGGCGCACACCGCACACGACGCGCACGGCGGGGGAGCGTGTGCGTACTTCATCGGCGAGGTTGATCGGGATGGGCAGTTGGGCGATGGTGGCCGCGCGGCCCAGCAGCACCGTGCCCGTCCCCGTGCGCGGGCGGCGCGGAGCCACCGATGCAGCGCCGGCGCCCGCGGCCGGGGGCGACAGGGAGTCTCGGCTGGTCGACGCCGCCGCCGCCGCCGGCGTCGTCGCCGGGCTGTCCATGGCGGCAGTCGAGGCGGAGGGGATGGCGGCCGAGCCCGAGTTGGAGAGGGGCGTGGCGGCGGTGGCCTCACTGGCGGCCATGGCCTCGACGGACGAGGCGCGCGATTCGCGCTGGCGGCGGGCGATGTCGTTCATGGACACCGTACGTCGGAGCCCGGCCGCCGTGACGCCCTCGTTCGACGGCGCCGCGCCGTAGGCGAACACGCCCGCCATCTCTGCTGCCTCGTAGACTGCGTGTGCGTGTGCGTGTGCGCGTGCGACACAACACGACACGACACGCACGGCAGTGAGACGAGGCGGAGCGGCGATTGAAATGTGAGGCGCGCAGTCAGACAAGACAAGACGGTACTCTGTTCTTCGGTGGCGTTGGGGTTGCCGATGCGGATGTTGTCGCGGATGGTGCCGGGGAAGAGGAAGGGCTTCTGCGAGAGGTACGAGATGTAGTCCCGCAGCGAGATCCGCGAGATCCGCGAATACGGAACCCCGTTCAACGTCAACGACCTGCCGCACACACGGCACACACCGCACACACAGCACACACAGCACACACATGACCCACGGCACACAGAATCAGTGTGTGCCGTGTGTGCGGTGGTACGTGTGCGATGGGGGGGGGAGTGTACCCAGAGTCGGGCTGGTAGAGCTTGCAGATGAGCTTGCAGAGGGTGGACTTGCCGGAGCGGTTCTGGCCGACGATGGCGTACTGCTTGCCGGGCTCGAACACCAGCTCCCCGTGGAAGCACAGGGCCGGCGACAGGTCGGCCTTGTACGAAAAGTGGATGTTCTCCACCCGCAGCTCCTTGAACTCCGTCACCTCCCTGCCCCCCCCCACCACCACATAGAGCACACTCAGCACACGACACGACACGACACACGACCAACGACACACGACACACAACACGATGGATGGGGGGGGGAACGAGTACACGTTGAACTTTTTGTGCTCTTCGAGGAAATTGGGGATGTTGACGAGCTCGATGACCTCCTTCTGGAACTCGAGCATGTTGCGCGTGATCCGGAACAACCCGTACACACGCTTCAGCAATTGGCTGCAAGCCCCCCCACCACCACCACCAGAGAGTGAGTGCGCGTTGGTACGAAAGGGGCGATTGATTCGTGTGTGTGTGTCGTGTGTGTCGTGTGTGTGTGTGTCGTACAAGACGCGGTGGATGTCGTGCTGAATCTTGCCGTACACCTCGTGGCTGATCTGCTGCCGTTGCATCACCTACATCGCGCAATTCGCACAATCAGCTGATGGCGATGGCGATTGGTGGGGGGGAGGGGTGCGTACTTGGTGCACGACGTAGACCTCGGCGACGAACTCGAGGGCGTTGCGGTTGGAGAAGAGGTTCCAGGTGCGCGCCACGAGGGTCTTGAAGCCCAGCGAGTTGGCCAGCTCCGTGCGGATCATCTGGTCCAGCAGGTGCAGCTGGTGCTTCTGCAGGTTGTTGACCTGCACGCCCACGATCCGTGAGTTGCCAGCGACACGACCAACGACACGACACACGCGACACGCGCGCGTGCGTGATCGAAGATGATAGGGGGCAGGGGGCAGCACACCTGAATGTCGGCGAGGCCGTCGAGGGCGTTGGACACGAGGCGGGACATCTTGTTGCGGGTCTTTTGGATGACGTCCCGCTGCCGCTTCTCGATGAAGTGGTACTTGAAGTAGCCCATCACCTTGCGCACCACGCCTGGTCACACAACCAAACGACACACGACACACGCGCACGACACACGCGAGGCACACGACACACGTTAAAGTGCGTTCGGCCGGGAGAAGAGCAATGCGAGGCCGTACCGATGAGGACGGGGTGGGCGAGGGCGAGGGGGTCGACGTGCTGGCGGTGCTTGTAGAGCTCGAAGCCCTCCCGCATGAGCGCATAGACCGACCCCACGATTTGCGGCAGCGTGAACGAGAAGAAGCTCAGCGTCTGGATCGGGTCACAACAACAAACAACACGCACACATACACACACGCACACGCACACGCACACGCACAGCACGCACGCACGCACGCACCACACACACACACCACACGCACACGCACGCGCACGCGCACGCGCACGCGCACACACAACCACGGCACACAATCGCACACACCAATTGAACGTCAGTCGACGCGCGGGGGCGGGGGTAATAAGAGTAGGGGGGCGGGGTGCCTGGCTGATGTCGGCAGAGATGCGATATTCGATGTCGAGCGTGCGGAGCTTCTCGAACTCGCCCATCTCGCTGTAGAGCAGCCGCTCGAACACCAACCGACGAATGAGCAGACGATTCTCGATCGCCTGGAGCGCACGCACGCAAAAACGAAAACGAAGAAGAACGAAGACGACGATGATGACGCCACATATTAGAGATTACGCGACGCGACGCGATGTGATGCGACACGACACACGACACACGACACACGACACACGACACACGACACACGACACACGACACACGACACACGACACACGACACGACCAACGACACGACAATGCAAAGCGACCAGGTGTTGAAAGGAGGGAGAGAGAGCACCGTTCGGTTCTGGAGGTGGCGCTTGACTGTGTCAAGTATGGCGTGAAAGATGGTGAGCAGGAAGAACTCCATCACCAGCGACCCCAAGAACGACTTCCCTGTCGCCTGCACCGCCCACCACGCGAGTTAACAATTATTGTTATTACTTGATTTAAATCAATAAGCTTATAATAAGCATAATTAAAAAACTCAGTGAATTAGCGCATTCGCGAGGGGCCAATGCGAAAAAGAAAAAGTGGGGAGAAAGCTAACCATGTTGTGGTTGAGCTTGATGCGGGTCTTGCGAAGGCGATTGCCGAGCTTGCGACTGGAGAGCCACCAGAAGGGCAAGATTTCGAGCACCATCGGCAGCAGGTAATTCACGGTGAGACCCTGCGCCAGAAGGGGCTTGTTGTTCTCGTAGAGGTAGCGGTAGAAGATTATAATGGGCAGCCCATTCAATCGCTTGACCACAGAGGCCCACAGTCGCCTCTGCGCCTTCCACACGGACCGCAACCAACCCGCCCCGCCGTGCTCCATCCTCCGCAAAACAAAAAGGCGGAGCAAAAATAATAATTAATTTGGCCGCAAACTGTTTTCCTTGATGATTTCTTTTTCGTCGTGTAATATCCTATCCAAAGAGCACCTGGGCTGGCTGGGCTGCCAGGTCATTGTTGCTGACTTCAACTCCAGAGACATGTGCAACATTGGGGGTACACTCAAGCCCTCTGGATTTCTTGAGGCAGAGGCACCATCCAGGATGCCATTCATTGGCTCAATAGCATGCCAACTACACTCCAAGGCCACTTGGGGCAGATGAGCTTGCACACTGAGACTGCTCTACTCTGTTGGCAAGGAAGCATTGCAATTAGGGAGCACAGACATTGTTGGTGCCCTAATTGCTCATTCTAGGTTTTAACCAGGAAGAGCTCTGATAACCCCAAAGAAAAGCCGCAGAAAGGAAATGGAGAAAGCCTCCATCTCCGCGGAAGCAGTTGGTTACGTCTTCACCCCTCCCTGCACTCCTCGACGCAACATCTTGTTGATGAAGGGGAGCAGCAGCTACCTACGAGCTGGCCTTGGGCCGCTGGTGAACCAGCACCACCAGCTCGAGGAGCTCCTCCCGCACGAGGTACTCCTACGCTGCATGTCCTTCCTCTCCGCCTCAGAACTTCTCAGCTGCCAGGTGAGCCCCCTTCCCCATCTTCCATCTTGTAGTGACGTGTGCATTTATTTCTTTATTCATCCTCTTTATTTGTGATGTAAAACGCTTGTCTTGGGCGGCGAGTAGCGGGTGAATCAAGTGTGGCGAGAGCTGGCCCAGGACCGCAGCCTGTGGCGCGAGCTGCTGGGGAGCTTCGTGCAGTCCTCGCCCTTTGTCTGCGCGAACCACAACACCACCCTCCAGCCCCACGACGACCAGTGGCAGCTCTCCTACTTCCGCCTCACCCGCCTGGTCGACCTCAAGGGCCGCACCAACCCGCCACCACCCGCATCATCGTTCAGCGGCTCGTCGACAAAAACTAGTCAGGCGCCGCAGCAGCGCGGGCCTCACGGGCTCCTCCTGCCCTCGTGTCCCTTCTGCGCGGCCGTGATGCAGCAGCCGGACGACGAGGCCCTCGCGCTCACCGAAACACAGTCCAGCGTACGCTGCCACGCGCGTGTGCGGTGTGTGCGGTGCGAGAGGTGATGCAGAATGTCGCTGACTGGTGCGAGCAGCGCAAGACCCTGATATGCTGCGAGGGGTGCGACCTCTTTGTGTGGATCAACGGCTGCGAGCAGTGCGGCCAGGCCACCGCCCACCTCACCAAGTGCTTCATCTGCTCGGCCGAAGTCTGCGCACGGTGAGCGCTCTGCTCCATCACAAGCGCGCTCAGTTACTGACTGCTTCCCACGAATTCGTGTGTCCCTCATCAGATGCTTCGGCGCGGCGGGAAAGCGTTGTGAGCAGTGCGGCGTCAACGGCTGCCGGAACTGCGTGCGCCCCAAGGCCACATTTGCCGAAACCAACACGAGACCCGGAGGTAATCCCCACACCGCACACACCGCACACACAACCACACGCACGCCTCCTAACCCGACTTCATCACCCAGCTGGCCCGAAGAAAAAGAAGAAGAAAAAGAAGAGGAGGAACGGGAACGACGACGACACTCACGCGCCAGCTACACGAGCGCACGCACAACCAGCAACATCAGCACCGACGGCTACCGCCTCACACGAGCATCACCCGCAGCACCACCCGCACCACCAGCAGAGGAGCCTCCTGCCGCACATGTGCACCTTCTGCGGCGTGACGTGCGCCAATTGCGAGCGCGTGTTTGAGAGCGAGGACACGGACTTCTGCGTCGCGTGCGAGTCGTCCGTGTGCTACTCGTGCGATTGTCCCTGCGGCGCGCTTGACATGTTCCAACAGATGCGCATATGACCAGAGAGAGAGAGAGAGAAACAAGGTAAATACAAACACTTGCTTGTTGAACTGCTGTGACCACACACGACCGCACGACACACGGCACAGGTGCAACACACGCTACACATAACACACACTTGTTCTTTTCTTCAGAACATGTTGGAGGCGATGATCAGCTGCGCCGCGTAGTACAGGGGCAGGCCCAGAACGGCGTTCTCGGGTCCCTTGCTGACGAAGGCGTTCCTGGCCACGCTCAAGTCGCTGATGATGACACACACGACACCAACAACGACGGCGTCAACAACAACAACGACACAAAGCAGGATTAGAGCTCGCAAAGTCGTACCTCATCCAGAAAATGAAGCTGCCCACCAGGAGGTTGAACTGCTTCGTGTCCACGCCACGACCCGCCCACATGCCCGCAGCTGCAGCCACCCTGGAAGAGCGAAAAAAAGAGCGAAAACGTCAAAGAGAGAAAACGAAGAAAGAACGGAAAGCGTGGTGATGGAGAGACGTAACATGAAGGAGATGACGAGCATGTAGATGACGACGGCATACTTCATGAAGCCCTTCAGGTGGTTCCGAAGGTAGGCGTAGACCAGGGCCACCTGCGGCGCCATCACCGCGCAGCCACCGGCCAGCCACGTCCCATCAAATTCGCCCGGCGGCCCCAGGCACGCAAAGGCGTAGGCGAACCCGAGGTGGCCCACCAAGAACGACACGAGGCCCACCAGAAAGGCCCGCTTGCCGGGCGACAGGAGGCACACGTCGCCCAGCCAGCCCAGGGCCAGCGATGCGAACACGACCTGGGCAAAGGCCGACCACTGGCCATCGGCGCCGGCGGTGGCGGAGGCGGAGGCGAGCGCGGTCCAGAGGAAGCAGGTGGAGGCGGCGGTCTTGGCCAGGCACTTGAGGTCGAACCGATTGAAGAGAGGTTCGGCGACGATGGTCAGTACGACGGCGGCCATGCAGCCGACGGCCGCGGGTCCGGTCCAGTCTACGCCCAGCAGCGGCAGCGGCAGCAAAGTCCCCTCTGCAACGGCGCTCTCGGCCCCCTGCGTGGTGTTGGCCTCCATCTTAATTATTTTTTGTCTTTGCTATTTTTTTCTTTTCTTGTTCTTTTCCTTGCGCGTTTCCTGTTCTTTCCAGCCTGCGAATCAGGCGCCAAAAAAGCTGGAACCGACGCGATCACCAAGTTCATCATCAGCACCGACAAGCTTTATCTTCCACGAAGGTGGTGCAACCACCAGGTCAGTGGGCCATTGGCCCAGTCATGGTGGGCGCTCTTGCGCACGTGCAGGATGTGCGCTTCTTCGACTGCCCACTTGTCCTTCGGGTAGCCCACGCTCCAGTGCAGGTAAGGCTGCACCGCCCCGTTCGCGAAGAACAGGCTCTTCCCCTGGCTCTCCCACCCGCCACTGCCCGCATCTGTCAGCTCCTGGATCTGCGCCCCATCGAGGGAGACCATGCCGTTAAGAAACGCCGGCAACTGGGCCTCGGCGGTGCTGTGGTCCTGCGTGCGGCCGACCCGCAGCCGGTTCATGTAGGCGTGGCCGCCGGTCTGCAGCCGCTCGCGATTGCGCGCGATGAAGGTCTTGGCGTCGATCCGCCTGTGCGGCGCCTCGCGCTCGAACAGCTGCACGAACTCGTCGGTGTCGACCAGAAACACGAAATCGAAGTCGGCCTGCCACCGCACGAACCCGTCCCACACGAGCAGCTCCTGCAGGTA